>NC_089837.1:467814038-468114038 GCF_035609145.1 Eleutherodactylus coqui | reverse complement strand
GGTGGAGCTAAGCTCAGCCCGCCCCTCCCATTGCTGGATGCAGGCAAGGAGTGGAGCTGAGCTCCGCCCCACCCCCTCCAATTGCAAACAGCGTACTGTATTTTTAAGGTTTTTTTGTACCTTTTAAGATTCATGCTCCATATTTATGGCTTCATGCAAAGTCTGAATATCTCAGCGTGTTTTCCATTTCATTATGATCCAATCCTGTCTGAGTACTTCTGCATTTAATAGCATTACAAAGAAGTCGGCTTTGCTAGTTTTGCTAAAGTATGATTATGCCATTTTCTGTATTACATTCATTTTCCATGGCAGACTTGAAAAAATGTTCACAATTATTTTTTATTTGTATTTTTGTTTTAACATTTTTTAAATTTGTCTGCTATCTATAGCGGCTGAAAACGTTTGTATTTAAAATCTGTTAAGTTACTTTGTAAGCAGCCAGCTTCTCTTCCAGATTCCTTCTCCCCAGTTAAAAGGGGCTGTCCAGTTGTAAAACTATTCATGGCCTATCCATAGGATAGGCTAACGCTAGTAGATCAACATGGGTCTGCCACCCATGAACCCCGCTGATCAGCTGATCGCTAGCCCAGTGTGCCTATGCACTGAGCTGATTTCTGCAAGAAGCAGACAGCTTTGTGTTCCCCCTACAGTGGCTAGGCTTGGTATTACAAGCAAAGTTCCCATTGAAGTGAATGCTCTGCAATACCAAGCCTTGCCACTGCAGTGTAAACGGAGCTGTCTGCTTCCTCCAGAAATCAACTCAGTGTATGAGCACGCTAGCCCAGCGAACAGCTGATGAGCGTTTGTTCCTATGGGGTGGGAACCCCACCAATCTACTATTGATGGCCTATCCTAGGGATAGGCTGTCAGTGGTTTACAATTGGACAACCCTTTTAACTAAAGCAATACTAAGAAAATGACTTATTTCCTTCTCTGAGGTTTGTCACCCATTGGGTCCTTATGATGCAATTACATGGTTTTGATGGGATGCTATTGCACCCAGAGGCCTAACAGTGTCCTTCGAGCCATTCATCTACAGTGACCTATTAGGCACTGCCATAAGCAGGGTGTAATAGGCTTGTAGCATACTTGGCAATGCTGAAATATTGCTGTGTATTCTAATAACAATCACCTAATGAGACAAAAGTAAAATAAATAAAGTGTAATGTAAAAATGTAAAGAAAAACTTAAAAAAATTAAAGCCTCAAACCACTCCCCTTTCACCCCTGATTATGTAGATAGAAAAAAAAAACTGAAAATTGTTAGCGATACTTTTGGAATGACCCCAATGAAAAATCATATTATTTAACCTACACAGAGGGACATACAAGTGGCCAAAATAGCTAATTCTGCATATCCTGCCTCACAAAAAAAAAAAACAGACTACAAAGTGAATGTTGTAAAAAAAAACAAAAAAAACAATGGCAGCATTTTCTGCTCTCCCCTTCAAAAAATAACATTAATAAGTTACACAATACATTATATATTCCTAAAAATAATGCTAATAGAAATGCAACTCGTCTGGCACTAAACATGACCATGTCGAGAGAAAAACAGAAAAGGTACAGCTCTAAGGGCTCTCTCAGACCAACGTATTTTGCAAGTATGCGATGACATGCGTACCGGCTGCGTGCTGACAATGACCATACATTATCTTGGCGTGCATGCCATGAATGGCCTTATAAGTCTCCTCACTCACCTTCTAGGTGCTCTCCCTAAGAAGAAAAGATGGCGTTCCTGACCCCCATCACAGGCCTCTCACTAGCAAAGCCAGACTCCTACTGTACACTGATGAGGGGCAAACAGCAGTCTGTGTACGGATTCCGGCTTGGCTTTCAATTCCCAGTCATTGTTACAAGGCTTGTATAAAGAGTCTAACATTGACTTGCAGGAATGCTGCCTTCCAATAGGTGGCGCTTCAGAGGTATCGTTCCATCTTCTTTATTTGCATGGTGTGTGTCGAAAGCCAAGGTTAGATCAGTACTATGTAATACACAGTAGCATAGGCTCGTGTGAGGGAGCCCTTATAATGCAGTGATGAAAAAACTGTAATGTTGGTTGGTCATTAGGGGTGAATAAAAGCCACCAGCCGTTCTCTTCAATGCCGCCACCAATAGAATAAATAAGACTCCTTTGAATATAAATTAATAATAAACGCACCATAAAATGATGGTGAATTGTCAATTACCATCAAATGCCGTGATGATTTAGCCATGAAATTTAACTAATAGGGAAGTTTCTGTTTCTAAAGGTTTGAGTATGTAACCACTTGGATAAAGTCACCTGTTCACTTCTCGTTACTACTTCTTGTTAAGTGTATGTGTGCAGAAAGTTTGCGGAACACACTCAAAAATATCTATAGATCCATTGGGCCCCATATACACAGTTTATAGCAAGAGATGGACCCATATAAAGGGTCGGACATTGATTTGTAGGAATGCTGCCATCCAATAGGTGGCGCTGCAGGGGTATTGTTCCATTTTCCTTATTTGCACAGCTTATTCACCACGTTTACTTGTTGTATGTTATTACATTGTTGCTTTGTTATTCTGACACTTGATTATATTGTTTACCAGAGATCTGATGAAGAGGCTGTTGTGGACCAAGGTGGAACCAGCTCCGTCTTCAATATTCATTATGAAAAAGAAGAGCTTGAAGGTAAGACCGAATGCAAACAAATTGTAACTTGAAGACCTGAATGTCATTGTTGATTATGCAGATGGTAGTTTTGTTATTGTCTTACTGTGTACAGCAGATTTCCATTTAAAGACTATTGAGACCCTGTTAATTTCACGTGCCCTCATGTTACATTTATACATGATGACTAAGAATGGAGATCATATTAATTGCAAGCAGAATGTGCTTTTCACTGCTTTATGTAATGTAGAAGCCAGAAGCTGGAATGTGTGTAGGAATACATCAAACTAAATAGCGGCTAGGACTATAATCATCAGGGCTGAATTTAACCATAAGGGTGCTTCGACATGGAACAATTACACTGGGAAACACAATTTTTGCTGACTGAGATGTTAGAACTTTTGTGGGCTCATAGATTCTGAAAATGACAATGGTTTTCCTCCATCAGGTCTGCTTATCCAGATATGACATATGTCCATATAAATGTATACATTGTGCACATATTGTATTATCCATGTAATGACTGCCAATCCAAAAGCTCAAGGTACAAAGATGACAATGAAACTACATTTTTGTGATTTCCTGCGATGAGATGTTCCTGGACATTCGCACTGGATGTTCCATCAGTAGTTCGCCATCATATGTGTATCCCATCGTCTGCAGTCCTGTTCTTCCACGGTCACCAGTAGTCCGCCATCATATGTGTATCCCATCGTCTGCAGTCCTGTTCTTCCACGGTCATCAGTAGTTGGCCATCATGTGTATACCATCATCCGAAGTCCTGTTCTTCCACGGTCACCAGTAGTCCGCCATCATATGTGTATCCCATCGTCCGCAGTCCTGTTCTTCCATGGTCACCAGTAGCCCGCCATCATATGTGTATCCCATTGTCCGCAGTCCTGTTCTTTCACAGTCACCAGTAGTCCGCCATCATATGTGTATCCCATTGTCCACAGTACTGTTCTTCCACGGTCACCAGTAGTCGGCCATCATGTGTATCCCATCATCTGCAGTCCTGTTCTTTCACGGTCACCAGTAGTCGGCCATCATATGTGTATCCCATCGTCTGCAGTCATGTTCTTCCATAGTCACCAGTAATCTGCCATCATATGTGTATCCCATCGTCTGCAGTCCTGTTCTTCCACGGTCACCAGTAGTCGTCCATCATATGTGTATCCCATCATCTGCAGTCCTGTTCTTCCACGGTCACCAGTAGTCCACCATCATATGGTTACCCCTCGTTCGCAGTACTGTTCTTCCATTGTCACCAGTAGTCGTCCATTATATGTGTATCCCATCATCCACAGTCCTGTTCCTTCATGGTCACCAGTAGTCAGCCATAATATGTATATCCCATCATCCGCAGTCCTGTTCTTCCACGGTCACCAGTAGTCCGCCATCACATGTGTATCCCATTGTCCACAGTACTGTTCTTCCACGGTCACCAGTAGTCAACCATCATATGTGTATCCCATCATCCGCAGTCCTGTTCTCCCATGGTCACCAGTAGTCCGCCATCATATGTGTATCCCATCGTCTGCAGTACTGTTCTTCCACAGTCACCAGTAACCCGCCATCATATGTGTATCCCATCGTCCGCAGTACTTTTCTTCCATTGTCACCAGTAGTCGGCCATCATATGTGTATCCCATCGTCCGCAGTACTGTTCTTCCATGGTCACCAGTAGTCTGCCATCACATGTGTATCCCATTGTCCACAGTACTGTTCTTCCACGGTCACCAGTAGTCGGCCATCATATGTGTATCCCATCATCCGCAGTCCTGTTCTCCCATGGTCACCAGTAGTCCGCCATCATATGTGTATCCCATCATCTGCAGTACTGTTCTTCCACAGTCACCAGTAACCCGCCATCATATGTGTATCCCATCGTCCGCAGTACTTTTCTTCCATGGTCACCAGTAGTCGGCCATCATATGTGTATCCCATCGTCCGCAGTACTGTTCTTCCATGGTCACCAGTAGTCTGCCATCATATGTGTATCCCATCGTCCGCAGTACTGTTCTCTTACGGTCACTAGTAGTCGACCATCATATGTGTATCCCATCATCCGCAGTCCTGTTCTTCCACGGTCACCAGTAGTCGGCCATCATATGAGTATCCCATCATCCGCAGTCCTGTTCTTCCACTGTCACCAGTAGTCGGCCATCATATGTGTATCCTATCGTCCGTAGTCCTGTTCTTCCACTGTCACCAGTAGTCCGCCATCATATGTGTATCCGATTGTCCGATTGTCGGCCATCATATGTGTATCCCATCGTCTGCAGTCCTGCTCTTCCATGGTCACCAGTAGTCGTCCATCATATGTGTATCCCATCATCCGCAGTCCTGTTCTTCCACTGTCACCAGTAGTCGGCCATCATATGTGTATCCCATCATCTGCAGTCCTGTTCCTCCACGGTCACCAGTAGTCCGCCATTATATGTATATCCCATCGCCCGCAGTCCTGTTCTTCCACGGTCACCAGTAGTCCGCCATCATATGTGTATCCCATCATCTGCAGTCCTGTTCTTCCACGGTCACCAATAGTCCGCCATCATGTGTGTACCATTGTCCATAGTCCCGTTCTTTCACGGTCACCAGTAGTCGGACATCATATGTGTATCCCATTGTCTGCAGTCCTGTTCTTCCATAGTCACCAGTAATCTGCCATCATATGTGTATCCCATCGTCCGCAGTACTGTTCTCTTACGGTCACTAGTAGTCGGCCATCATATGTGTATCCCATCATCCGCAGTCCTGTTCTTCCACGGTCACCAGTAGTCGGCCATCATATGAGTATCCCATCATCCGCAGTCCTGTTCTTCCATAGTCACCAGTAGTCGGCCATCATATTTGTATCCGATTGTCCGATTGTCGGCCATCATATGTGTATCCCATCGTCTGCAGTCCTGCTCTTCCATGGTCACCAGTAGTCGTCCATCATATGTGTATCCCATCATCCGCAGTCCTGTTCTTCCACTGTCACCAGTAGTCGGCCCTCATATGTGTATCCCATCATCTGCAGTCCTGTTCTTCCACGGTCACCAGTAGTCCGCCATTATATGTATATCCCATCGCCCGCAGTCCTGTTCTTCCACGGTCACCAGTAGACCGCCATCATATGTGTATCCCATCATCTGCAGTCCTGTTCTTCCACGGTCACCAATAGTCCGCCATCATGTGTGTACCATTGTCCATAGTCCCGTTCTTTCACGGTCACCAGTAGTCCGCCATCATATGTGTATCCCATTGTCCGCAGTACTGTCCTTCCACAGTCACCAGTAGTCGGCCAACATATGTGCATCCCATCATCTGCAGTCCTGTTCTTCCACGATCATTAGTAGTCGGCCATCATAGGTGTATCCCATTGTCCACAGTCCCGTTCTTTCACGGTCACCAGTAGTCCGCCATCATATGTGTATCCCATTGTCCGCAGTACTGTCCTTCCACAGTCACCAGTAGTCGGCCAACATATGTGCATCCCATCGTCCGCAGTCCTGTTCTTCCACGGTCCTTATTTCCTAGTGAAATCGCTCACCCTGTTCATCACTTACATCACCAAGACAATCTGGAAATCTATCCAGAATGACTGCATCATGTTCAACTAATTGGCCATTTCAATTGTTGCATTTGTTTGCCACTCGCAAATAAACATGCCCTGCAGGCCAAAGTAGTACAGTGTATTTCCCCAATACATACGCAAAAAAGCCTCATTTATAGCACACATTGTGTTAAAGTGTGCACAATTGCGCCTACGCTCATGTAAATCCAGCCTTACTTCCATGTTCAGTCAGAGCTGGAGGTGTAATAAGAGGCATTGCTCCCGTTGATTTCAATAGGATTGAAGCCGGCTATTGCACTTCCGGCTCTGACCACAGGTGATGATGTCCAGCCCCTTGCACTGACAGTGGGCTGGAGGATCAGCTGATCGTGGGGGTCCGCTGTAAGGGACCTGAGGATTAGGTCATCAATAGTAAATGCCCAGATTACCCTTTTTAGAGCTTTTCAAGATATTTATCTGCGTTGCCAACATAGCATCTTCTTTGTCAGTCAATTATGATAATGCTACGTCAAGGTGTGTTACACTGCTGGCACTGCATATGTCAAGCATATCCATAGGGTCCAATACACCCTGATGGAGGCCAACACAGCACCTTTTAGAAAGGTATATACTGATATATAGAGCCTTGTGTGGCACAGAGTGTTAAGGTAGCAGAATTGCAGTCCAAACCTGAAAGTTGCGGGTTCAATCCCCACGTGGTTCAGGTAGTCTGCTCAAGGTTGACTCAGCCTTCCATCCTTCTGAGGTCGATAAAATGAGTACCCAGCTTGCTGAGGGGTAGAGATGACTGGGGAAGGCAATGGCCAACCACCCTGCAAAAACAATCTGCAGAGAAAACCTCACAATGTGACTCTGCCCTAGGAGTCAGTCATGACTCGGTGCTTGCACCCCTGTATACTATTTTTTTACTTTTTTTTATTTTAAGCATGGGAGTCTATGGACCACATATGCCACTGAATTTCCATACAGCCGCATAGCTCATTGAAGTGAATGGAGCGGAGTTGTACACCCTCTGCTTCCCAACACCTCAGGACGTTCGGGACCTTCTTACAGCTTACATTTAAAGCCAACCAGTTGTGAAATGTTTTTCCTTAATTTGAGAATTTCTGTTTCATTTAAACAGTTTTTGCAAACTTGAGCAGTCGTTTGTTGCTAAACAATCTATTTACCTAGCCGCGTTTTAAAAAGTGCGATTGCTTTCTGTTTTTTTGGTTTTTTTTGACGTCTTATTATATTACATGCTAAGACGTACAAAGGAGACCTTACAGAAAATCAGCCTGCTATTGTTGTAATTTGCATTATTGTTTACTGACGTTTCTATGGAAACACAGCTTGACATTGTGCCCACAATCAATAATTCATAGCTGCAAAAGGCATATTACAATTTCAGATTGTGCTCTTTTGTATGTCGGAGCTTAATAGCAGTCAGCTAGGGTCCCTAATTATCATGGCAGGGTTATCCCAGTCCATCATGTATATTGAGATTCCAGTTATATTGTAATGAAAGTTGGATATAAAAATGGAAGAAGAAATCCTACATACCCCCCCAAAAACTACAGAAATGTCTCATACAATATAATGTGAAATGAATACCATTGGATGGGATGACGTACAGCGTCTATGAATGTGGACCCCTCTCCAATCAATATATTGATGGTCCATCTAAAGCATGAGTGTCAAACTCATTTTCACCATTATGGTTGCCTTCAAAGGGCCGTTTGTAAAAGACTGTATAAACGCAAGTACTTCTTAACGTATGCTTAAATAACCTGAGACACCGGATCACACACCATCCTCATCCACTGATCGTCTTCCACCTCTTTAGCACCGAGCTTGCTACCTTGGAGGGTGGCTAGGGTACCTGGGTAGGGCTGCCAGAGCTGTGCCATCACCTGTAAATTGCTGAACAGCGCAGTGTGGAGGTACGCACCAGAGCTCAGAATCCAAGATGGCACCCTGTGCCGGTGTCACCTCCTATGCCAAGCAGTGGCTGCATCCAGAGAGCCGATCCTTCTGCGTCCGGACCTCACGGGCCACATAAGATGACATGGCAGGCCAGATTCAGCCAGCGGGCCTTGAGTTTGATACACGGGATCTAAAGGATAGTCCTGGAGAACCCTTTAACAAAGGCTTAGATATGTTATCTCTAAATGACACCTGTCTATTGGGGTTCTTGTTCTGATATCAAGACGAGGTTCCTTTCTCAGAACCCTGCTGTTTTAGCCAGATTGAAGAGCCACTAAGTGAAGGGCCTTTTACATGGTCCAATAATTAGGCTACACACAAGTGCAAACTAATTAATTCATTGACTGAACTGTTCATGTGTGCCAAGATAAAAGTGTTTGTTGATCTTCTGTACATGTTTCGATGGGACAGGGACATTTACAGTTGGGCAGTGACCGCTCTATGGGGATGAACAGTCGTAATAATGATCATTTGTCCCCATAGTGCAAATAATTTGACTGTGTGATCGGCATGCTCATTGTCAGTCAGCTTTCATAGTAGGGGCCGATTATCTGCCCATGTAATAGGACCCCAAGAGCTGCACATACTCAGCTCAGCCATGCATGCTACCCTATTCATGTGAACTGGATCATATTTTCCTCCAGCAGGTTTCGGGGGATTCTATAGCTTCCTAATTGTGTAATACAGTATGCGCACACTGCCCAAGTTAGACACAAGATATCAGTCTCATGTCCAATATGGTTCTGAGCATACAACGCCCAAAAGCCTCAATTTATTGAAACAAATAATACCTGCCCTTTATGGGCGTTTAACAGATTGCATCAGTAACGTATACATATTCTTATTCGCTGGGTCATATAGAATTCCCCGCCCCCCTTCCCACACCTCTCTCAAGCCCAGTGTATAAGCCAGTTCTTTTGTCTGAGAAGTTGGAGAGTGGAGGAGGGGCTGGATACACTTCTTCAGTATTGGAATGTGATTTAACTCTTTCCTTATGCAGTAGAGCTTCACATTAGGCTAAAGTTATAAAACACACATCTTTCACCATGCCATTGTCCAGCAATTACCATAATGAAATTATGCGACCATTAGCCTCTACAGAGTTAAATCACTACAGCTGCGCAATACTTCTAGTTTATTACAAATCAATAGACATTTTACGCTAACTAATCATCATGTCTACAACAGATGGACCCTGTCATGTAATAATAGAGTTTTCTTGCATTGACTGATGAAGGTTTTCCCAGCGATAACATTTGTTTGCTGGGTTTCAGATTTTGGGCCCACAACAATCTGCATTTCGTTGTTTATTACCACTTCTTCTTCTTTCCATCCATAGTGATCACGTACTTCACCCCAACTCTGCACGGATATAAGCCCACTTAGCTGTCGGGCCCTGTAGCACTTGCTCCACTATCCTACCAAAAGTAGTATTTATTTCCATGTGTTACTACTTGGTGAGGTCTCCTTGGACCTTAATGACATCGGGTAGTCTCTGTGGCATACTTTCTACTAACGTCTGTTGCACTTCAGCTGGTATGTCCCTCCTTTCATCCTGCAAACAAAGATGATTGATGCTGTTCATATTTCCCGACTGACGTTCCAGTTCATCAGTAGGGTTCAGGTTGGGACCAGTCCGATCGTAGAACATCCATATCCTCCATCCAACGTAAAACAGTGTTGAATTTGTGACAAGGCTCGTTGTTCTTGTTGGAAGTATTGCTGACCGTTCCAAGAGAATTACCATATTGTAGGCAGCACATTATTGTCTGGAATGTCAGGGTCCACCTCCGTGTTCATGGTTCTCGTCACTACAACCAACAAACCATAACCATGCCACGTAAAACATCCCCACACCATAACGGAACCTCCGCTGTACTTGCCTGTTGGCACAACACACTCAGACAAAAGGCTCCTCCACACCCAGGTACATTCATTTGGTTTGAAGATGCTGTAGTGCGATTCATCACTCCATAGAATGTTCTTCCATTGCTCAACTGTCCATTGACTATGCTCCTTGCACTATTGTAGACGGGCCGATGCATTGTGCTTCATGATAGACGCATGAAGCATATATCAAGAAATCACTGGAGCAGGAGGAACACCAGATGGTCAAACTGAATTTGTCACTGTAGGGTTCAGAACTAAAATATAACTTTTATTAAATCTTTATAAAAAAGAACTTGATGAACAAGTCTCAAATAGGACACACATATAGCTAAAAGAGAGTACTCCTTAAACAAAATTCCCAGAGATGACGGAATGGCCGTATTTCGGGATAGAGAATTTAAAGCTATACAGCTTTAAAAGGAGTAGACCATAGAAGGTTCAAAACAATCAGTGATTTGCTACAGAATTATGTAGTGTAGCTATAACCTTTTACTCAAAGGGTCAAACTAGCTAGTACGTTCAGAAGTTTCTCAGAACACCAACAACCTCGAGAAGTCTCCGTAGCCCTCTAAACGAGGGGTTAACTCGGTGATTGGGTTCAGAATTTTTGGAACTTCACACGTTACCCCAGCCTAGTTTAGTGCACAGAGGTATACATAAATCCCTCTAAATTGCACTCCAATAGAGACTTCAGGGTAATCTCAGCAGAAAAGAGAAGATCCACTCCTCCCAGATCTAGTCCACTATATATAGATAACTTCCCATGTGGCTATATCTGATGGAGAATAGACCATTGATAACTTAGAAAAAATTCCAAAATTGATTACTTCCAATCCAAAATAAGGAGAGGAAAGATAATCCATCAATTATATGGAATAGTCTTAGGACGTCACTTCTTAAGAAAAATTACGCGGTTCGACGCGTTTCTGCTACAGTTAGAGTAGCGTCATCAGGAACCAAATTCCATATCTGGACGTCAAAAAGTCAGTAAACAACGTCCTTAAACTGCTCGACAAAAATTAGATTGTAGCGGAAGTTGTAAAGGTAAAGGAGAGGTAGACGATGCTAGCATTCAAAGGGTTAAATATCCCCCAGAGATTCCCCCCTAGAAAGCAATAAGAACGAGAGAAGGTAGCAGCACCAGCCTCTGTGGTAGGCTGGCGGCTAATGACCCATAGTGTGTCTCAACAGGGTTTAAGTAGTGGATAACTCCTCCCTTGATTCAGGGGTGTGTCGTCATATAGCCTATTAAAATAGAGTGCCTTGTAGCTCCACCTAATCTGACATCATTCACCTGTCACTACTTTTTTTTTTTTTTTTTCTTTTTCTTTCTCTTTTTCTATCTCCTATCTTTATTGAATTCACCTGTCACATTTAACTGGTTGTTGTACTTATCCATATTAATGCTGTGGGGTAGCTGGTCAGTTTTGGAAGTATTCCACAGACTGTCCAGGGACTTGTTTATGATGCACCTCCTTGTTGTGATCCTGTTGTAAGCGTGCCGTTGTTATGGGGGCTCGGCTCCGCGTGCAGCGCTACCACGGTCCCATGTGATCAAACGTGGTGACGTAGGACGCTGAAAGGGTGCATAGGGAGAATTGTCATCCCCTCACCGTGCGCGCGCCCACGTGATCAAGCGCGATGACGTGGAGTGCTAGAAGAATGTACTGGGAGAACTTTGAAAAGTTATAGTTTCCCTGTGCGCGCGATCACGTTTCTTCTCTGACTACAGGACCGAACCTGGTAGGAGACTAATCAGAGGGAGGTGTAAATATCAACCCCTTACATCAACATGGCTTATGTTGTACTTCTACTCCGATCAAAAGACCGGTCCTGTTGGTGAAAATGATGAATGAGCCGTGTCTGTAACCTCCCCTAATGGTCACATGATCATGGCCGAGGATATGACTGGTGGTGTCCTATAATGCTGTTGTGTAGTGCCCAAATAGACAGCGCCGAGGTGGATCGTCCACTCAGTGCCCCTATTGGTAATTTGGTACCAGAGTGTCCCCAACGGTACACATAGGTAAGTATATCTTTAATAGTATGTGATCATAAGACTTCAAAGTTGGGCAAGCTTGTAGATAAACAGCTATCATATAATGTATTGCCAGCTAGTCCGGGTGCCGACATAGTGGAAGACTATATCTACCCCTGTATGTTTTTAAGTATACAGGTAACAGGGTTGGATTTTTTATTGATATCAACATGATGATGGGCTTAGAATCATGTTCCACCATCAAATCTAATACGCTTGTGGTCGGAATAGATGTCCAGGGTTTATTAGATACATATAGGCAGATAAAGTCAATTTATGATGTTAACATCTGGTGCAATATTAGGCATACTCTATTAAGGCTGTATTCATATGACGCTTATAGGAGGAGGGTGTATTGATAACACCTCATATCCTCTTAATAAATATCCGAAAAGAGAACAAAGTGGGCTAGATTACTAGAATGTATTGCTCAACTCAGGAAAGAAATATGACAGAGTTTAGTCCCAGTTCATATAAAGCATGCAAAAGAAAGGGTTTCATTCAGGCCCTTTGGTTGTATGCAGTCCATACGATAGGTCCATTGTGACTCCTTTTGAAGGAGCCTCTTGTCAAGGTCACCTCTCCTCCCATAGCTCCTGATGGATTCTACCCCCTGAAACATTAGTAGGTCAGGGTTACCTCCATGGTGTTCTCGCATGTGGTTTGCTACAGGTGTTTTGTCGCCTCGTCGTATATTCCCAAGGTGGGCAAGAATTCGTCGCCTGAATTCTTGCCTCGTCTTCCCTATATAGTTCTTCTTACAGGGGCATGTTGCCATATACACTAAATGGGAAGAGCGACAGTTGAAAAACTCTCTTAGCGTGTACATCTTACCAGTATAGGCACTCTTGATAGTGTCTCCCTTAAGGATATTTCGACACGCTAAGCAGTCAGAACATGGGAAAGTACCCATGGGTCTCGATATAGTCAGCCAGTTACCAGATTGTGGTGTCTTCAAGTGGCTCTTGACTACTCTATCCTTGATGTTACGACCCCGTCTGAAGGTTAGGAGCGGATTTGGAGGTAATATAGTTTTAAGGTCCGGGTCTTCTTGGAGAATCCCCCAGTATTTGGAAAGGATGTTGCGCATATAGGGAACTCCATTGTCAAAAGTGGATATGATACGTAATTGACTATCTGGGTTCTTAATTTTAGGGACTAGCAGTTCTGGTCTGCTTTGTTGTTTAGAGAAATGATATGCTTTCTCTATGGATTTAGTGGGATAACCTCTGTCTGAGAATCTGTTTTTCAACTCCGTGCTTTTATCTTCAAAGTCCTTAGAATCTGAGCAGTTTCTCCTAAGGCGCAAAAACTGCCCTTTAGGTATCCCATTTTTCAGGGAATAGGGGTGGGCACTATCCCAGGCAAGCAGGCTATTGGAAGCGGTTGGTTTCCTGAAGAGAGAGGATTGTAGGTAGCCATCGTTAGTTTTGCTGATACAAACATCCAAGAAAGAAATAGCGTTCTCTTGGATCTCCATGGTAAGTTTGAGGTTGATTGAGTTGTCATTCAAAACATCAACAAACTCCATGAATGACTCCTTGGTTCCAGTGTATAGGATCAGGATGTCATCAATAAATCTCAACCAAAGTGGGATGTTATCTGTCCACTTGGTGTGCTCTTCTGTGAAGACCATCTGTGTCTCCCACCAGCCCAGGAACAGATTTGCGTACGAAGGGGCACAGGGACTCCCCATCGCGGTGCCCCTGAGCTGGTGGAACAGATGGCCTTCGAACAGGAAGTAATTTTTAGTGAGCACGAAGATCAGGAGATTTTCAACGAACTGGTTGTGATGTATGTATGCCGTTCCTCTCTGCTTCAGGAAGTGTCCAACCGCTTTAATCCCTATATCATGGGGGATAGAACTATACAATCCTTCTACATCTAAACTTGCCAATAGGGTACCGGGTTCAACATGAATTCCATCTATCAACCGTAATACGTCCGTAGTGTCACGGACGTATGATGGAAGCGCCGTGACAAATGGACGCAATATACGGTCTATGTAGATTCCTGCATTCTGTGTGAGATTCTCTACCCCAGAAACTATGGGTCTGCCCTTTAGGGGGTCCAGGCCCTTATGGACCTTGGGCAGACTGTAAAAGGTGGAGATCCTGGGATGAGCTGGCAGGAGAAAATCATGTTCAGAGGAATTAATACAACCCCAAGCCTTGGCCTGTTGCAAGATTTTTCTGAGATCAGTTAGAAATGTATCGGTTGGATCCGATGTTAATTTACGGTAAGTATCCCGGTCTTCCAGAATTCGTTTGCACATTGTGATATATTGGGATCTGTCTAAAGCAACGATGTTACCCCCTTTGTCTGATGGTTTGATTATGAGGGTTTCATTTTTTTCAATTAGTTCCAGAGCTCTTAATTCATCAGGTGTAAGATTGTTTTTGATTCTCTGTGGAACTTC
This sequence comes from Eleutherodactylus coqui, assembly GCF_035609145.1. Classification (NCBI taxonomy): domain Eukaryota; kingdom Metazoa; phylum Chordata; class Amphibia; order Anura; family Eleutherodactylidae; genus Eleutherodactylus; species Eleutherodactylus coqui. The sequence goes on along the minus strand of NC_089837.1, from coordinate 468,099,527 downwards.
AATGTCCCTTATCTCATTGAAGACAATTTTCTCAAAAATGTCAATGTGCGTGGAGGTGTTAGCTGGTGGATTTTTTGAGCTCTTATTTTTAAGCTTGGTGAACGGGCCATCCCCTTCTTTTCTAGTATTTTCTCTCTCAAGGGCTTCAAGAGCTTCCAGACCAGGTAAGTCATCAGAGTCCAAACCCAATTCTTTCAATTTTCCCCTATTTTGCACGGCGAAAAACTTCTTCCATCTAATTTTGCGAAGAAATAACGCGATGTCCTTCGTCCAGGCAAATCTGTCAAATCTGCATGCTGGGACGAAGGACAAACCTCTCTCAAGGACGGAGATTTGATTCTTTGTTAAAGTCTGTGATGATAAGTTTATAACCCTCAACTTATCCCCTGCTGCATCATTTTCCCCATTAGGGTGGACACTGGATGTAGCGATATTCATAGATGTGGAAGCATATATCCAATAGCACACAGTTCCAATCACAGACTATGTATATGACACCTCCAAGGATCTGCATATTATATAGCATGGTTTATGATACTTGACACAATCTTTTCTACCCATAGGGCGTTCAGATACTTTGGCAGAGTAGTGTATACTGTACCTGATACTCTTGTAGTTAATGCTCAGCCCCCCCAAAATAATACTCCTATATTAATTGAAAGCAACATTGTAAATGTCATGACTCTTATGTGCTACATATATACATTTTTTCTGCGTCTGGATGTGTGCATGTATATTTCTACATACCGTGTTTCCCCGAAAATAAGACAGTGTCTTATATTAATTTTTGTTCAAAAAGGTTTAACTTTGTTACATGCATAGCTGCTTGAACACGATTTAAATAATTGTTAGCAGGGCTTAATTTTGGAGTAGGGCTTAGATTTCAAGCATCCTCAAAAAGCCTGAAAAATCATTTTGCATCCTCAAAAATTCTGGAGAATCATGCTATGTCTTATTTTCAGGGTATGTCTTATTTTCAGGGAAACTGGGTAGTAATATATGACACATTTAAGCATGTTTCTCTTCCGGAGTATGAATGGACTTTCCACCTTATATAACTACGGCACTTATTACTTTGTGGTTTGTGTGATGTTGAGTGTTCATTACTCCCACGCCTTGTATAACTAATCAAAGTGTTAATGTGCTGTTTTCCACCTCTCTATTGAACTGACTGTGTATAGACTCGTCTCTAATAACAACTGCCTCTCCTGGTAAGAGCGTTACGCAAGCGTATATCCAATAATATCAAAGAGATGGAAGACTAAGCGATAAGCGCAGAATATATCTCTGGTTGGCTCTAGTCTTTCAATGCCACATTTTTTATCCTCGTCCTACTGGCAGGTCATTATTCTTCAGCTCTGACTATTTTAAAACCCTACGCAGAAGAAAAGCGGCAGCAAAGTGAACATTGGGTCATTTCCTGCAGCTCCGCGCTTTCAACAAGCTTTTTATTGCTAGGAGGTTTTCCTCCCATTTATTCCACTATTTACAGCGGCATATTAAATGTAATTGGTATTGCAGCGCTCTGCAGTATTTTTCTATTTAAGTGCACAGCAAATATTACCCTGATCTCTTCCAAGCATTGTCTTACTGAATGTTAAACCGCTATTAAGCATCATTTTAAGACACTCCCCCCCCCCCCCCCCAGTAGTAATTCTTTTGGATTCAACACGGAGCCACAGTTAGAATTCCCTGTTTCTCCATTTGAAAGCTGTATGATATATGATTTGTTATAATATCATTTAATATGATGGAAGGAGTTTAATTTAAAAAAAAATTCAAGTCTGCTTTGTATATTTTCTATTATAAAACATTAAACATTTTAGAATTGGGAAAAAAAAGCTCTTCTACATAATTTCTCTTTTAATTACCTTTCATCGTTCTTTTACAACTTGGAACAGGAGCTATATAGTGGCAGTCGTCAATTGTTGACTGGTAGATTACCATCACTGACCAGAGGCAGCGCTGCGTTATGCTATACCCCCTTGGCTGGAAATTACATGGGGCTTGGAGAGGAGCTGGCTGTAAGTAAGGGGTCGCGCTTGTGGTGGGCTCTATTTAGGGGGCTTTTGTACAGTAGTTGGCTCACTACAGGCTGGCACAGTGCTTTAAGGGCACTTATGGCTGGCTCACTGTTGTCTGGGCATGACCGCTAAGTTCTTTTTGGGAGGGGAGGCACTTTTTGCTGGCTGGCACTGGTACGAGAAGCCAGGCTGTGGAGTCAGTCACATTTCAGTGGAGTTGGAAGATATGTAGTGACTCCGGCTTATAAACAAAAAAAAAAATGTTATACATTATAATATATGATTATATATTATAATATATGAATATATATATATATATATACACTTTTAGGCCCCTGACCACGGCCGGATCAGATTCTGACTGCAAAATCTCGCAGCTGAATCAGAACCAACGCCCCCTAGAGACCCTATACTCACCTCTCTGGATCCGCCGCAGGCGTCTCGGTTGGCGAGCCGGCGCGCATTCGCAGTGCAGCTCATGACATGTCGGCGCTGGGTGGTGACGGGATTTCCGGCGATACTTCCGCAGTGATCACAGCAGAAGTATCGCAGCTGTCCATGCAAATTTATGCACAAATTAGAACATTCTGCCATTCTCCCCCATGAGCAGAAAATCGCAGTTGAACATGGCATGTCTATGGACTGACATTGCTGCGGAATTTGCTGCGGTTGTCTGACCTCTAATTCCGCAGCGATAATCCATTAGTGGGCATTAGCCCTTAGTGTGTCAGTTTACTGCCATGGAAGCCTTTTGGTAGTTGTAGGCCTCATGTCCTCGGGCGGGTCGGATTCTGCATGCGCGAGCCCGCTGTGGAATCTGCCCTTGCCCACAACCGAGGACCCTGCGTACCTGTCCAGGTCTTCTATTTCTGTACTGCAGATGTGTGCGGAAACGCCGGCGCACATGCGTAGTACAGTTTTCTTTTTTTTTTTTTTCAAAACTACTGCTTTTTCAGAACTCTAATGGAAGCCGTCCATGCGGGAACCGCACTAAAAAGGGAACATGCTGCGATTTGATTTCCACATCCAAAGATCGTCAAATCAAATCTGCATGCTTTAATTCAGGTGCGGACGCCCAAATTCCGCAATTCAAATCCGCCCGTGGACATTGGGCCTTATAGTAGTTGTAGTCATAGTGTGACTAGAACTGGTATAGCCTGCTTTTCTGTGACAATATTAGGCAGGGTTACAGAGAGCCTTTAGGGAGGGTCCAGACGGGCGGATTTGCTGCAAAATTCTGTGTGGACCCTCTGCACGGCATTTACAATAGCAGTGAAGTGTATGGGATATTGAAACTCCCGTCCATAAGCTGTGGTAAAGTCTTTTCCGCTGTGGCATTCAACTCTTCTCAATGAGGGGGTGAATTCTGCAAAGTAATATGCAATAAAACCCGCTTCAAAATCCGCACCAAATGGTATGGGATTGGAGACGGGCTTTCCGCTGCCGGTCTGCGTTGTACCGCATTTTTACTGTGTTTCACGCACCCCATTCATTTCAATGAGCGATGTAGTGCATGAAAAACACGCCGGAATGCTGAAAAATAGAACATGCAGCGCTCAACTTAGCATGTGTTAAAAAAGCTGCGCTAAAACCCTTGTCTGAGAGGCCCCATTGAAATGAATAGAGGATTAGTGCTGCGTTTAAAAACTGCGTTGAAAACGCACGTAAATTGCAGCAAAAAAAACTTCCCATGTGAGAGTGGCCTTAGGGTGGCTGTACTGATACTGGGACTGCAGCATATAATAGTGCTATAGCGTATAGTACTAAGCAGGGGCCACATTTGCACTTTCAATGCCCCTTCCATTGCTCAGTGAATGTTGCCTTCTTCAGGCCTCATTCAGACGAGCGTGTGTTTTTCACGCACATAATGCATGCTTCTAAAAGAACCAATGGGTTCCTATAAAACCGTTCATCTGCGCGGAATTAGCAGCGCAAAACAGCGCGCACCTAAAAAAGATAAGACGTAGGTGCGTTTTGCCAGAGATTCCATTGACTCCTATGGGAGCAGGAGTTAATGGAAACTTTTGCGCACGGAACAGATTCCCTGCTGCTTACAGTAGCGCATTTTAAAAGCTGCTTCTGGCCAGAAGCACCTAATAAATGTCCCACTGTTAACCCCACAGTTCCTGTGGGTATGCGGGGACTCCCTGAGGGTTTCATTAATCCCCGCGGGGAGTCCCCTCATCACTGAACTCTAACAGCACGGTTACAGTGTTCAGTGATGAAGGGTCTGCAGCGGGGATGAAAAAATCCCCTGTCACAGAGGGCTGCGATGCTATCCCATTGCTTTCAATGGGGCCGGCGCTGCTGACGCCACATTCAAAGCAATGGGATGAAGGCAACCTCCACCGGGATTTTGGGGGAAGGGCTTGAAATATAAGCCCTTCCCTGAAAATAAGCTGTTAAAAAAAAAGAAATCTATATCACCTAGCAGTGCTGTCGGGGTTCCAGCGCGTCTTCTCCCCGGATCTCCGACACTGTTCTAATGCATTTTTTTCTGGCCGGGGATTTAAAAATCCCTGCCTCCTGAAAGCGCTGGCTCTGATTGGCTGAGCACTGTGACCAATCGGAGGCAGCGCTCTGCTGTCATTCAGTGACTTTTTAATGATCGCTTTAGGTGCAATCTGCACTGAATTTCCATGCAGTTTGTAACATAGTATAATAAACTCATTTGCCCGTCCGGCTCCGCCTATTACCCCCCCAGCGTTGACCCATTGACTGTCATGATGCACTTGCTGTTATCAGTGTCGGTGTCTATGGGCAGCCCTGCATAAAACCTCATTTGCTATTTATTCATTTAGCTGTTCTGGACAAATCCCTTTGCTGAGACAAACATCCTGCTTCGGATTTACTGTCATTACCTAATGTTGTGTCACAACAGCTTTCAAATTAACAAACAACTTAAAAAACAATTAACCTTGAAGTGCTCCGCTTGCAGTATTTGGGCAGATGGAAAATGTTCCACAGCCAACAGCTCTGTGCATTCTGTCCTTCCTTTACTTTGTAAATTCTCCGGCTTCCTCCGTCTCTTGTTGTGTTTCACTAATGATCGAAACTTGATTTATGTCTAGTTTCTCGAATGGAATGGACAGTAGTAAATGAGCCCGGGGTTAGTGGAATAGATGGCTGCTGTCTGCTTTCATCGCTCATTTTTTTCTCTTCTACATGTAAATGTGGCGTTTTACGGACAAATGCAACAGCCGTTGGCAAGATCTTGTTTCTTTTTGGTTGTAGCTAATGGTTGATTAGTCAGATTGTAAGAATCACTTAAGCTTTTTTTTAAAAAAAGCTGCAGTGGTGAATAAAGCCTCATGGCTTCACGGTTAGGTCATTATATTATAGGGCTGTAGGCAGGGGCGTGACTATAGAGGGTGCAGGGGATGCGGTTGCACCCGGGCCCAGGAGCCTTAGGGGGCCCATAAGGCCTCTCTTCTCCATATAGGGAGCCCAGTACTATGAATAAAGCATTATAGTTGGCGGCCCCGTTCCAGGTTTTGCATTGGGGCCCAGGAGCATCAAGTTACGCCTCTGGCTGTAGGTACTCCGTCTGCCACTCTACAACATACAGTAATATGGGGTTATTGCTTGTCCCATGCTCGACGGTTGCACAGAGCTATAATACAGCTCTGCACGCTACATGAACCTTGATATCTACTAAAACCAGAGAATTTCTATATTCATGAAGAGGCATGCTTTATCTTGGTTGTAGTTATTGATAAAGTATTTCATTCAAATCTTTAATTGGAAAGTTTTCAAAAATGTAAGGAATAGAGGAAAAAATGCATAGATGTAGAAGTACAAAAGTCAATGCAAAAACAAGGGGAATACTAATAATATAGGCCAACACAGGAGCCCTGGTCTCCGCTGCTGTGGTCCTGGAAGAAACTGCGGCGGTCACATGCAGTTCATCGTACTTTCCACCGCTCAGCCGTTTATGGCAATATTGCCATTGAAGCCACTGATTGGCTGAGTGGTCACATGTAAAATGAATGGTGCGTGATTGCTGTAGTCTCTTCCTTGACGGACCAGTAGGAACTGGGGATCTTGTGTCGGATCAGAAGAAACATTTAACAGGCGAGTATTGGTTATTTTTATTTTTTTTAACCCAATCATTGCTTATACAGCTTTTTTTCTTCTTTAAAGTGACCCGCCAGTTTCAGTACAGAATTCTGTCCCAGGACCAGAGTGGACGGGGAGTTTATTCCCTGCAGTTGTTGTCATCTTCCAGCCCTCTAATCTGGGGGTTCTGGGTCCCATTCTGTCAATATAAGATGAACAATTCACGCAGGCGGCTTGTAGCAAGCCTAGCATTCTGCCAGTACTTTACTGTCCTGTACTTTCTTTTCCTCACTTCCGACGCTGCATTGCTCTATATCTAGTCCAATAAGCAGAGAGGCAGTATCTGAATGCCCAACCCTTTGCTATCCTAGGGTGATTGTATGAGTCAGGCATTCAGAGACAACCTGGAAAATGGTTAGTAAACCGAATATAATATGCGCACACTCACACATGTGCTATAACCGCAAGAGAAGCAGAGATTGTGGAGATTGCAGTCACAGTGTCTGCAGACCTGTCAGCTTGTGAGATCATGAGAGCTGCCTGTGAAGATAGCCCATCCCCCACAGCTAAGAAAAAAAATCGCAGTAACTACAGAAGCTCAATACCTACCAGGCAGTGGATTGCAAATCTGCTGGAAGGGAGATCCCTAGTGGCAGCCACTTCAAACTTAATTTAGAGTAGTAAAACAACATTTTTAATGCAAGTATATTGCAAGTTTGATGAGATACACACAGGCTATTACATGAGCATAAGTTGATTGAAAAGTTAGTACCCTTTTAACCCCTTGAGTGGCGGGTTTCCTACCCCCCTGGCGTAGGTTAGGTTTAGGTTCAGGGTAGGTTTTTCAAATGGGCCAATCATTTAATTTCAACTAATTTTGCAGTCGCATTCCAAGAGCCATAACTTTTTCATTTTTCCATTGACCAGGCCATGTGAGGGCTTGTTTTTTGCTGGATAAGTTGTACTTTTTGATGGCATCATTTTTGGGTATATATAATGTATTGCATAACTTTTGTGAAAAAATTTGTAGGGAGATTAGGGAAAAAAAGTAATACAAGTTAAATCACCCTCCTTTTGCCATATCTATGATAAAAAATCTAAATCATAAAAGAAAAATACATATTTGGTATCGCCGCGTTCGAAAATGTCTGATCTATCAAAATAGTGCATTATTTACCCCCCACGGTGAAGGTAATCCGAAAAAAAAATAAAGAAGGCCAGAAATGCACTTTTTCAGTCACCCTGTCTCCCAGAAAAAATGCAATAAAAAGCGATCAAAAAGTCGTATGTATTCCAAAATGGTACCAACATTAACTACAGGACGTCCCGCAAAAAGTGAGCCCTAGCTCAAGTACGTCGATGGAAAAATAAAAGTTATTGCGCGCAGAAGATGCAGCAGAAAATAATTTAAAAAAATTAAAGGTCTTTGAAAAAAAATTCAACTGCTACAGTAAAAAAAAGTAAACACATTTGGTATCGTAGTAATCGTACCGACCCATAGAATAAAGTTATCAGGTCATTTTTGTTGCAGTTTGTGTGCCGTAGAAACAAAACGCACTGAAGGATGGTGGAATGTCATTATTCTTTCATTTTACTCCACTTAGATTTTTGTAAAAGTTTTTCAGTACATTATATGGTACTTTAAATGGCACCATTGAAAAATATGACTCATTCCGCAAACAACAAGCCCTCATACAGCGACGTCGATGGATGAATAAAGGAGTTATGATTTTTTAAACGGGGGGAGGAAAAAAAGAAATGGGGAAAGAAGAAAAAAAGGGACCGTGTCATTAAGGGGTTAAATAATGTACTAACCTCCTTCTCTGGGTCATTACAATGCAGGGATGCCACATGTGTAATTTTATTTTTAATTTTTCACAAAGTAAAGGGAGACAAGTGTTTTTAATTTTATTTATTTTATTTTTTAAATAATTTTTTACTTTTTTTTAAACTTTTTTTAAATTTTGTCCTTTAGGGGACTTCCACAAAGACCCATCAGGACTCCCTGATCACATTCCGGGGGTCCGATGGTGACAGCCCTTTACATGCTGCAGTCACATAGACTGCAGCATGTAAAGGGTTAACACAGCAGAGATCAGAGGTTTCCTCTGATCTCTGCTGTAACAGCTGGTACCTAGCTGTCCTCTGACAGCGAAGCACCAGCTCTCCTTGAAACAGAGACCATCGGCTTGCTTCTGACAAGCCGATGGTCTCTATAGCAACCTGTATACAAAGCAGGATATTAGAAGCAGGAGATTGCCGGCAGATCGGCAATATCTTCCTGCTTCTCAATGTCCTGCTTTGTTCCCTGTGGGACTGTGCAGGCAGAGCACAATGTCACAGCTTGTGGCATTGTGCTCTGCAGCTCCCATAGAGATACATAGCCCGGAAATCTTCCGGGCTATATCGCTATGAGCAGTGGAGCTCGTCCCGGAAAATTTCCGGGCGTGCCACTCAAGGGGTTAAGGTGCCCATACACACCTTGCCAAGCATGACTATTTCTGTGTAAATTGCTGACCATCAAGGGTAACCACCCAACTCTCACCCCATTGTAGATGTCGAGGTTGGGGTAAGGATCCGACATGTTGAACATACCAATTGTTGGCAGAAGAAGTGTTCAGCTGACCGTTACTATGTATGATCTATCTTCCCAATGAGGCATGGAGTGCCGGGAACTACTAAATGAAATGTTTAACATATTGCACATACAATGTTAGTACCTCCTTAGTTACCATAATGAATCGAAACATAATGTAATAAGTAAATGCATTCGCTAAAGAATCCCTATTCCAGTTGGTAAGCTTGCCAATAAAGAGTATCGCCTATATAATGATACATGTATGATAACTGTTCAGTCATTAAATGTCATCACATGTTTTGGTTCTAGGGCACAGAACTTTGTATGTTGGCGTTCGCATGCCAATGGGTCGGCAAAGCCATAGACATCATCGAACTCATGGACAGAAGCACAGAAAACGAGATCGCATGAAGGGAGTTATACAAGAGGAAGGCCATGATGAGTCATTAGCTCATGGTATGTAGTCGTCTTGCACTCCTATACACCGGTTAGCTGCTTTAGACCAGGCCGGCTTATATTTGGTCTTTGAGCAGCTGGACTACATGGCCATGACATGTCAATGACTGTCGGGTGAAGATGCAGCATGCATTTGACCCTTAATCAGTGGTGGAGTGTCCAGTCAAGTTTCCAATATAGGAACCCAATGAGTTTGGCCATGTATCAAAACTTAAAGGAGTTGTCACGCGGCAGCAAGTGGGGTTCAGCACTTCTGTATGGCCATATACATGCACTTTGTAATATACATCGTGCATTAAATATGAGCCATACAGAAGTTATATACTCACCTTCCCTGCGCTGGCGTCCCTGTCACCATGGTGCAGTCTAATTTCAGCATCTAATCGCCCGATTAGACGCACTTGCGCAGAAGGGTCTTCTCCCTTCTGATCGGTCCGGGCACGAGCGGCGTTCTGGCTCCGCCCCCTTCTACGCGTCATCGCGTAGCTCCGCCCCGTCACATGTGACGATTCCAGCCAATCAGGAGGCTGGAATCGGCAATGGACCGCACACGTGACGGGGCGGAGCTACGCAATGACGCGTAGAAGGGGGGGAGCCAGAACGCCGCTCGTGCCAGACCGACCAGAAGGGAGAAGACCCTTCTGCGCAAGTGCGTCTAATCGGGCGATTAGACGCTGAAATTAGACAGCACCATGGAAACGGGGACGCCAGCAACGGAGTGGGTAAGGGAATAACTTCTGTATGGCTCATATTTAATGCACGATGTATATTACAAAGTGCATTAATATGGCCATACAGAAGTGTATAACCCCACTTGCTGCCGCGGGACAACCCCTTTAAGATGCAACTGGATTATTTATATTTTATTTTTTTATTATTTAGTACAACTGGTTGAATGGAATATATTATGTTTCTATGAAGATTTGCTACTGATGTATTTGCTGCTTATATTTCTCATACCCATGAATTAGGTGTGGTTATCATAATTAATAATTAGAGATGAGCGAGTATACTCCCCGCTCGGCAGAGAAGGTTCGGCTGCTGGCGCAGGTGACAGGTGAGTTGCCGCAGTCAGCGGGGGGGGGAGAGAGAGGGAGTGAGAGATCTCCCCTCCGTTCCTCCCCGCTCTCCCCACCAGCCGCCGGCAGCCGAGTCTTTGCTCCCGAGCGGGCAGGAACTCTCTAAGGGCAATGCTTGCTCGAGCAATTGCCCTTAGCGAGTATGCTCGCTCATCTCTACTCATAATTCAACATAATCTCTTTTCAATGTCCAGAGATATGGCCCTCTAAATCAAGTATCCTAAAAAGAGAAGACCATCCTCTTAGTGATTTGTCCTAGCAACGTCAGATATACCTGATGCAATTAATGTGCTGCTGCCTTGCAAAGCAATTGTATGTTGCTAGGGGTACAATAGGTCGCCTCCTGGTAGCATTGATTCTCTCCTACGCTCTCAAAAACTGCAGACAAATCTGGTACAGGGCTATCAATATGCACAAAAGTTGCAGCACCAAGGATAAAAATTGCAAATTTAGCTGTAACATATGCAGATGGGTATTGCGGCCGGGAACCAGTGCGATGTCCTTGGTTTATATTGGCATTGAATAAATGATGGAGGAAAATAAATCAGTTTATGCTTGTCATTAATGCAGACACCCCATCCCAGAGAGTACAGTTCATTCTTGGAACGGAAGAAGATGAAGAGCATGTGCCCCATGAGCTGTTTACAGAGCTGGACGAAATCTGTGTCAAGGAAGGCGAAGATGCTGAATGGAAAGAGACAGCAAGGTAACTAAAAAGTAGCTAAGAAATGCTATGACATTTAATAAGTAATGTGACATAAAAAATGTTACCATGTGTACAGTGTGACATTAGCAGATTAGTCATGACCACAATTTTTTTTTTGTTTTTTTACACACTATGGTTAGCAACACTCAGAATCTCCATTCCACCATGATGCTTTCCTTTAAATCTGGCTTCCACAAGTCTCTATTGCTTCACACAGCACAGCAATATCCACACTGTATAACACATTCCACAGTGCATAGGTACATAAACAAAACCCTGACCATCTGGCCTCTAGCTAAACATTTGGTATTTACTAATAAGCCCAGCTCCTGAATTCCAAACACCCATGTTAGCAACCATTTACCTTGTTTTAGCACAGGGAGTATCCATCCCGTCTTGCGTTGCTCTCCATAGCATAGAAAGCCTCTCTACAGACAGATTGGAGCCAAGAAACCGCAAGATCAGAGCTATTCCCGAGAGGCACCCGTTTTTTAATTGGGCTCTGTCAATTAGGTTCATTAGCTAGCTTAACGCCTCACAAAACTCCACACTTTTTTGCCCTCTGGTGGCCACCTTACTAACTGCACTCCTACAATATATAAAGCGGAACATATTATTTGGCACAACGTATGGCGGTATAATACCAGGCTATGTTACAATGTGCTTGCGGCATGTATTTAGTGTGTGTATTGGAAACGCTCCTGTTGCATATGCCAAATACAGCCATAGGGCCCTATTCACCCAATAAATGCCACGAATGTCTTTTTCAACAATGGACTATGCGTTTCTCCAAGTAGCAATATATCATGTTGTATTACGGTCAGCAATTAACCCCTGAATGCTACAGGACATAAAGTTACATCCTGACTGCGGGGTACTTAACACAACCGGACGTTAACGTGCATCCCATAGATGGTTCAGAAGTAGAGCCGGCGCCATCCCACAGCCGGAGTCAGCGGATAGCTGGTCTTCCACTGCAACCGCGGGGATGGATAAGAACAGCCATCTGTGCTGTTAACCCCCTGCATATTGCGATCTACATAGAGAGGCAGATGAGTTGCAATGGCAACAGGACACCACATACTGGTGACCCGGCTTGCCATTGCCTATGATCACTCTTGTAAGCGATAGGGCATTGCAGTTTTGCAATGCATTATCATATCAGTTATGGTTCAAGTCTCCTACAGGGACATAAAAAATGTAAAAAAAAAAAAGAAACAAAAACAACCTTTTTTTGCGCACTTTACCCTAATAAATAAAAGGTGATCAAAAATGCGGTGTGTACCCAAAATAATACCATTAAAAACTACAGCTTGTCATGCAAAAAAACAAGCCGCCACAAAGCCCCGTCCATGGAAAAATAAAAACGTTATAAGGCTTTGAGTTCAACAATGTAATAACTTTTTTTTTTTTTCCCCAGAAAAGGGTTTCTTAGGGCTCCCACCCACTGGCGTTTTTTTCTCCACTGCGATGCGATTCTAAAGGTAAAGTCTCGCATCACAGTGCGAGAAAAACGCAGGCAGATATCCCAAAATCGCTGGGATATCGCTGCGACATCGCCAGTCTTTTCAATGGGGCCAGAGACAGCAGCGCTAGTCCCATTGAAAAGATATGGAGAATGCCGCGGACTTCTGCCACAGCTGTCATGAATGAATAGCTAAGAGCTATCTGTCATTGGCTGAGCGCTCAGCCAATAGCTAAGCAGTAGCTGCTATTGGCTGAGCCCTCAGCCAATCTGCACAGCCCTTTCAGTAGGCAGGGATTTTTAAATCCCCGTCTGCTGAAAGTGCTGGACAGCAGTGCCGGGGAGCCAGCCGGAGGACACGGCTGACAGCAGGAGAGGTGAGTAACTGTTTTATTATTTTTTTAACCACTTTTTTATGATTATCAGGGAAGGGCTTATATTTCAAGCCCTTCTCTTATAATAATTCTGCAGGGCTTGTCAGAAACCACTGCTTTCAATGGGATCGACAGCAGTGCCGATCCCATTGAAAGCAATGGGATAGCATGCCGCGGACTTCTGCCGCAGCTGTCACAGCTGTCACAGCTGTGACAGAGGGTTCCTTCATCCCCGCGGTCCCTGCAGAGATGAAGGAAACTCCTGTCACAGCTGTGGCAGAAGTCCGCGGCATTCTTCATATCTTTTTAGTGGGGCTAGCGCTGCTGCCGCTGGCCCCATTGAAAAGACTATTGCAGCGATATCGCAGCGATTTTCTCGCACTGCTCTGCGAGAGTTTTCATTTACTCTCGCAGCGCAGTGGAGAAAAAAACGCTAGTGGGTGGGAGCCCTAAATCTGCAAAAGAGGAAAAACCTAAAATAACAATAATTTTTGTATCGTTCTAATCGTACCAGCCTGTAGAAAAAATGTTTCATATGTCCATGTTGAGGGAAAAATAAAAAAGTTATGGCTTTTGAAAAGGGGAGATGAAAATCACCCCCAAAACATCAGTGATAGGACTGCAGTTCATGCTATGGCCATCAGATGGCAGTGTTTGTACATGTGCAAATGTATTACCAATTCACATCCACTTGGAGAGCATTCATGAAGCTTAGGTTATGGATGGCATAGGGGTAGTTTCCTTGCTGAACAGTTGATTTTGATTCCTACTTGGGGATGGAAGTAATTACACATATTCTCATTGATATGCATCAACTAATAGACATGTATTCTGCCACATTGTTGGTGACTTAGTGGTAGAGTGCCTGTCTACCATGTCTGAGGTCTGGTTTCGGGTCCCAACTGATGCATGTGTTGTTCTTATACCCAATATATATCTGGATTATGATACAGTATAGGGATACTTGGGTGTATAAATGAGTTGTACTATCCATTCATGTTCATAATTATTACATATCACACCTGTATGAGAATAAGCTAATTAAAGCCTAGGTGATACATTACCAATGATCATTCACTACATAATTTACCATTGTAAGCACAAGGCAGAAACACTGTTTTCATTAGCTCCTATTTAACAGGGGTGTCTCCGACACATTGCAAGTTCCAAATGGTTTCCTGAGAATGAGAGCACTTAAATCTCAGCAGAATTCAATTGACAAAAACAATTAGCACTTTTTTTGTCTCATTAAGAAGAAATTTCCTGATCTCCAGGTTAAAAAATAGAAATGAATTATCTTGCTGCTCCAGCCCTTAAGAGCAATAGAATATAAATAGATGTATGGGGGAGATGAGTGCGGCAGATGGATGGGACGCTCTGCTCCATGACTCTCAGCGAGTCACCCTGGCCTCAAGCCTGATTTACAATTCACTTACTAAGAAATGCAGCAAACAATTTGGCTATTAGTAGTTCTAGAACAAAGTGGGCATGATTTGGATGAAAATGTTTGTTCTTTAAAATATATGTTCGTCTTTGATCGTTATTTCGCAATTGATATTTGCATAAAATGCTCAGAAAAGTTCTGTTGATGTTGCAGTTTGTCTTTATACTCAGAGCACGGGCATAACTATAGGGGATACAGTTGTACCCAGATCCACTAGTCTTAGGGGGCCAATAAGGCCTCTCTTCTCTATATATCGAGCCCAGTACTATGAATAAAGACCCATTTACACACACAGATAATCTTTCAATATTTTGAAAGATCAGCGATCGTTTTGCATAAAGTACTAATAGGCACTAATTGCTATTAGCACTTTAGCAGCTTCATTTGCATGCAAATGAGCTTCGGGGAGCTGTTGCAAAACTCAGCGGGAGCTCTGTAATTAGCTCCATTGTTCAGCCATGGGCTGCTAAGAGAAAACAGTTTAAACTCTAGCTCCCCGTGGAGAATTCAGATATAACCTATCTTGCACTATCCTGTTTTATTTTGCAGACTGTAATCTAGTATTCAGAATTCCATTCACAAATTTGCAGTTTTTAGAACTGAAAGGTTATTGAAACCTTTGTATATGAAAAATCAATACACACATAAGTCCCTGCAGAAGAAAATGATGCAAAGATCTGTTTTTTTTTGTATGGAGTTTCCTTCTCATGCATTCAGAAAACATCAAACTTGGTTTGCAGTATCTCCTACATTCAAGTCTCTGGCTCAGGGACGTTCCCAGCACTTGTCAGCTGTTCTCTCTTGTCAATGCACACAGGCTCCCCTCTCTGAGGCTGTGTAGCATAACCACACCCACTCAATACTACACAGCTATTTCTCCTCTACCTCATTTTCTTTCTGAGTAGCTACTGGTCCAGTTACTCCTTACTGTTGATAAAAGCAAAAACTTCACCTATAGTGAATTACAGCCCTCTGTAACAGTAGTATACTCTACTCTGCTCCCTCCACAATTCCCCAACACTGTCATACAGCCCTCTGTAATATCTCAGGGGAAGACAGTCAATGGAGGTTTACAACATGGGAGCTGGCTAGAAGAAGAGCTGTCTGTTTACTGTGGAGGACTGAAATCTTAGCGAATTCTGTCAGTCAGTCTGCAGTGTCTTTAAAAACATTACAAGCATACAAAACCAGACAATCAGAAAATTTTCATGAAAACCAATTCTGAAAAATCTTCATTTTCAAAAACGCACAAACGTACAAGAATATAAAAAGCCTTGAGGTCTCCCCAGCAGCCCCTGTTGCTTCAGTGTCTGCAGAGTACACCGTGTTGTTAATCTTTACGTTTGAACTTGACTGAAGTGTTACTGGTAGTTGGACTTCACGAGGTTGTTTTCATTAAGGATTTTAGAACATTAATACTTTTACTATTCTGCATGAATCTTCTGTTTGCTTGTTACTTCAGGTGGTTGAAGTTTGAGGAAGATGTAGAAGATGGAGGAGAACGCTGGAGTAAACCATATGTCGCTACGCTGTCTCTACATAGCCTTTTTGAACTGAGGAGCTGCATTATTAATGGAACCGTTCAGCTGGACATGCGGGCAAACACCATAGAGGAAATAGCAGGTACAATAATTCTCTTTTGTCAGAAGTTCTTTCAAGGACATTGATGTGAAGTTCCAACTTTTCTTTTGTGGTGGCTGCGGACAGGACATGGGACAGGATTCTGGAGCTTCTCGGTGGATTAAACTAAATCTGTCACCCTGTCAGCAGATAAGTGCCCTCCAGTCTTAGCCCCTTTAAAAACATAAAATAATACAGTAAGTTATCCTAGCACATTCATGCATAAGGTTTAGAGGAAAATGAAAGAAGGTGAAATAAGAGTTTAACCCACCTCCCACACACTGATTACCCCGAAATCTGTTCATTCGAAAGGAAAAGGACATCATAGATTTGGACAAATAATGCTTGTTCTGTTTCAAACCTCCATAGCTTCAGTGGTACTGGCATGAGTCTTGACTTTAAAACGAGACCAAAAGCTTCTCCTTAGCACTAATAGAACCAGTGCTGCAGACGTTTGAAGTGGGGCCGGCAATACTGAATTTACAGTTGCCATGTCAGTCTGTGTGCAGGGCAGAAGGGGGTCAGCAGGGGACGAGCAAACAGCAGAAAACGATATATGTGATCTGCCTGCCTATCCCGCTACCAAAAAAAAGTACAAGTCATCACTAAGTAGTTGAAAGATGGACTTAAGGAGTTCGCTGCCAAATATATTTACATGAGACATAAATTAGAAATCCAAGATTTAAAAAGTGACATTTCAAGCAAGGTTTTTTCCAATTTTAACAAGTACATGCACTCCCAATGAAATAATTCTGGAGCACCTTTTTATAGAACTCAGTGTTGTACATTTCCTCTGATATTCCTCCTGGAAATACATAAATAAGTTGACAACTGGGTGTTTTCATTCCCCTAGTCAGTGGGGTGTGTCCCTGTACGTTGTCCAATCAATCAGTGTGCAGAGACACACCCCATTGACAATATATTCATACAGTTCCAGGAGGGATAATAAGGGAAATACACAACACGGTCCTAAGAAAAGATGCTCCAGAGCGGTTCTTTTTGGAGGACTACAATTATTTACTAGAACAGACGTGTCGGGAGAACTAAAAGGTCCTCTTTAAACAGTTCACAGTTAGATTTCTGGAATGTGTGAGATGGCAGCGCAAGATGTCAGGTTTTCCACTGCTACAGCGTGTTGGGAGTTCCGAGGTGTATTTGATGTTTCTGTGAAGAGGCGGCAGTGCGCTTTGTGTTTTGTGCGAAGAATAGAAAAACACATTTATCAAAGCAAAACAACTGATTGCTTTTTTCTAGGCTTGGAGCAATTAATAAGTGGCCGTGGGGAGATTATCCGAATCCTTTAATGTCATCCAGCATCTTCTTTGAAGACTCACTTGTGTATTGGGATGTGTAGTTGAATCGTAAAGCACACGTTGTCCCCATGTTTCATGTAAATGCATTTCAATTTAATGAATAATGGTTATTCAGCCAGCCGTAACGTGAAGGCCACAAAATACAGTTGGTTAATAAGAAAACCCCAAACAGCCATACTGTTTATACAGGGCAATATCTCCTATACAACATGTGAAGAAGGGGGCATTATATTTATGTGGACCAAGGGGGGAAAATTGCATTTAAATACACTCATTGTCAAAAAAAATCAAGCACCTAGAAGAAGTCGGAATCAAATGAAATTTTCTCTGTGTGATTGTAACGTTGATATAAGTGATTTACAATATCAGAGCAAAATAATGATTTATTGCGGAAAACTGCTCTTGAAGGGAGGCTCTAATACCCTGTTGTACTGCCTCTAGCTTGGATACAAGATGTGATACAGGTGGACATGGAGGCTCTAGTACCCTGTTGTACCGCCTCCAGCTCAGATAAAAGATGTGATACGGACGGGCATGGAGGCTCTAGTACCCTGTTGTACCGCCTCCAGCTCAAATAAAAGATGTGATACGGGCGGGCATGGAGGCTCTAGTACCCTGTTGTACTGCCTCCAGCTTGGGCATAGCGGCTCTAGTTGCCCCATTATACCGCCTCCAGCTCAGATACAAGATGTGATACGGGCAGGCTTGGAGGCTCTAGTACCCTGTTGTACCGCCTCTAGCTTGGATTCAAGATGTGATGCGGGCGCACAGGTTCTGTATGGTATATCGGTCCACATTTGCTGTAATTGAGCTTCTAGATCGTGTAAACCCATAGTCTGTCAAAGTTGGCATCCCAGATGGTCCCAGACATGTTCTATTGATGATAAATCTGCCGACCAGGCAGGCCACAGAAGAGCAACAATGTTGTGGAGGCATTCCTTTGACAACTTTTCTGTGTGCAGCCGAACATTATCCTGCTGACTCTTGGAAGCCGCCATGAGAGGAACAGATGTGGCTGCAGGATGCCCTGAGCATATCGCTTAGCTGTCATTGTCCCTCAGACTATCACACCAGCAGTGGGGGCAGTGTGCCGCTCCACAGCAAAAGTAGGATTGAGGCGCTCACCCCTAGGTCTCCAGAAACTAACAGGGCCATTGCCAATGCCCAAACTAAACCTGGATTCAAGGCTGATGACAACCCAGTTTAACTCCATAACATCCATTTTCGACTTTCATGACACCACTGCAAACGGAGGCAACGGTTGGTAGGGTTCAAAGGCAGAAAACATAATGGACGCTGTGGGACCAAATGTCCTTCAGCTGAGCATCTGGAAATAGTTGCGGCAGACACAGGAGCCCGTAACAATGGTGCCATCTGTCTGTGGATGATGGACAATGGAACAGTTGGAGCTAGTTGTGCTTGTCGGACGATCAGACAATCCTCTCTACTGGTGGTCTGTCGAGGGTGTCCTGAGCCTAGTCGTCTGAATGCTTGCCCTCATGCACGCACTGTTCCTAACACTTCCTAGCAATCTGGTCAGAGGGCAATTCATCAATAACACCATCCAACTTGTCATATTCCAATAATTCACCCCCTCTCAAACTCTGTTAACTGGGTGAAATCTCTTTGATTCCATCATGGAGGCATCTAGTGGTCATCAATCTCTACACATGCGGGAAAAAAAGTCCACTACACATAGTGGCCATGGGTGGGGAACCACTTTTAGGGTCTCAGATGACAAGACTGTTCATCTAATCACGCCACAACTCTTAATATCTGCCTGAGATGTAACTGCATGCCGAGTTTTGCAGCAAACGACCACTTCTTCTAGGTGCTTGATTTTTTTTTTACAAAAAGTCTAGTTCTGTTTAGCGCTTAATTGGCTCTGTAGCCAGTTAAAGTTTAAGCCTAATGATATAGTAATAATGATGTTGTGCAAAATGTGCTGTCATCGTCTTCAGTCTGAGGACAAGCTTCAGATGATTCTAACTAAGGAAGAGCAAATGAGTCACTTGCTGCAATTAGTTAAGTAAATGCAAGACTACCCAGGATAACCCTGGAGGGCTTGGCTCTGCCTTCTGTAACAAGCTCAGTCTTCGCAGCAGTCAGGCACAGGACACAATTAACATTTCGTACAAGTATTTGTGTGCAATGTCATTTAAATGGCTTCATCTTAGGAATTCACAGACAATATTACATGTTCTCATAATTTTTGTTCCTGCAAAGGCACATTAGACACAATTAGGAGTGAGAAGATGATTGTTTCCTCTCTAGGATATTATAAGTGCCGCTCTTTTTGTAACTCCGGCACTCTTATGGAGTCTAAATACTTGTCCAACTTTTAAGACAGTGAAATATGTCTTCTGCAGAGATGACTTTATGTTATGGATTGGGTATCAAAGAAAATATTTACAGGAACATACCTAAGGGCCAGTTCACATGACTTTATTTTCAGGATATATGTTGTCCATGTATTCCATGGGCATCTTCATTATGGCTTATGAAGACATTCACATGAACTTCTTTATTGAACACCAAAAGACTAAAAGCTGAATTAAATTTCTTAAAAACATAGCAGTTCATCTAGACCAAGAATCATAATAAGGTCATCAAGTCACTACAGGTGCACCCAAGAAAAAGCTCTCTAGCCAGGAGCGATTAAGAAAAAAAAAATAGGCAAATGACCATAAATTCAGTATACCTAGAATGAGAATAAAGTACATATGCATATACTAGTAGAAAGCCCTGGCTGTAATAGCAAAAAATTTAATGGACCCTGTACTAGAGACCCCACTCATACGGTACTGTCACAATTGCGGCTTCATCAGGGGAAGCCCATAGTCTATTGTGCCATTTGTTGTTCAATAAAGAAATATTGCTTTTTGTGTTTTCTCTTTGGAAGTGCATAATTTTTGTGTGTTGATGTAACATCTCTCTATCACAAACAGAATGAATCTTGGAGGGGGTGTTAAGGACCGCTGCCAGTCACATAACCTTTCAGGTCTTAAGGTCCAAATTAGAGCCGTATCTGGATGCATCCCAGAAACCAAGAACTAGACACTGAGACAGTTATCAGTTTCCTCAGATACGTAGAGAAAAGCCACGGCAGGTAACAGGTGGCTCTCTCTGTAGGGAGGCGCGCCGTACTCTGAGCGTTTATTACCTTTGTATAGTTTTTTATACAGGAAAGGAATGGTTGATTAGTCACAGCGTTAATCTCATTGGGTTAGACACAGATTATGAATCATGCATTGTTCGGCAATCGCATAGTGTGAGAGTCTATGAAATGTCCTTCAAAATATCTGTTTATCCGGCGTGTCTGGTTCTTCCCTTGTGATTTAGATGGCCGTAGTGTCTTGTTACCACAGTCAGTTCTTTTGTCCAAATCTCCGAATGGAGCTTCTTCTGATAACAGCTACACATCAGACATCCAGACTTGTTTTCTCGGAAAAATAGAAACAGATCATGAGACACTGTACCGTACCTTCTGCCCTAAGCTTATCTCTGCTTTGAATTATTTGTTCTAGTACACACAAGCCTATTCACATCTTATAATGCTCCATTTTGTATCTAGTGCCCATTTTGAGGCAGATTCTATATTTTAATACACATACTTTCTCAATCCCCCCTATAAACTGTCTCAAAATAAATAATACCTTTATAACTCTACAGGACGGGGTAAGGTTTGCTTTCCCTATCTCTAGCTTATGATCTATGCCCTACCTATCATTGTTGGTCAGCTGTTCAAGGGCTAATGCCTTCCCCGACAACTAATCCTAACTAACTAAACGCGAAGACGTAGTAGACACAGAAGGGATCTACAACACACATGCTATTCTATTCTAATGGCTGGGAGACTAGAGTGGTCACCCCTGTTTCTGCTGAGACCGATCCATAAGGGGGTGCATTGCTCTGTTGTATTATAGGCATGTAAAGGATATGCAGGATCATGAGTCCTGTGCTCCGGGACCCAGGGCCTTTTTGCAGTGTGAGGTGTGGATCCAAGTGGGCTTTCCTTCTAGCTTGAATGCAGTTGGGGTGGTGAGCAGCACCTGGTAGGGACCTTCAAACCGGGTTTCTCTCTCAAACCTTTTCACATAGACCCTGTCACCTGGTTTCAGATTGTGACACTTGTCTGTAGGACCTGGGAGAGAAGCAGAGACTGCAGAATGCGTTATTGACAATTCCTTGGAAAGACCTGTGACAAAATTAACAAGAGAATCATTTCCCAAACTCTGCTACTGTGGTATGTACCCTCCTGAGGAAAAACTAATGGAAGACACTCAATTCAAGATTTGCCCGTTTCCTCCATTGCCTTTTGTATCTTAAATTTTAGGGTACCGTTCGTGCTTTCTACTTTTCCCCCTACTCCGTGGATGGTAGAGTGTATGAAAGGCCTGGGATATACCCAGAGCAGACATGATGTGTTGCATTACTTCACCTGTGAAGTGTGTACCTTTGTTTGACTCAATCACTTCTGATCCCCCGTATCTGCGGAGTACTTCATTTATGAGCTTCTGTGTGGTTACCTGCTTATTTACTTTGGTAACAGGGTAGGCCTCCAACCTGAAAAGAAATCAACAACAAGCACATATTCATACTTCCAAACAAGTGGGAGCTGAATGTAGTCAATTTGCAATCCCTGAAATAGGTAGAGTGGCCCCGGCAAGTGTTATGTGGCAAATTTACTTATGCCCTGTTGCTTACGGCAAAGATCATGCAAAATTGGACAAATGATGCAGCAGCTACAGCGAACCCTGGAGCCACCTGTCCTCGTTCAAGCGCCGACATCATTGCTGCTTCGAGAGGTGTGTCTTTCCATGCATCAGCTGGGCCATCATGGGGCATAGGGACCGTGGCAGCCAAGTTCTATTGACTGTTCACCATACGCCGTCCCTTTTTATTCCATTTTTCCTTTTCTTCCTTGCTGGCTTGTAACTGTAAAGTCCAAAGTTTTTATCAAAGTCCAAAGTTTTTATCAAAGTCCAAAGTTTTTATCAAAGTCCAAAGTTTTTATCAAAGTCCAAAGTTTTTATCAAAGTCCAAAGTTTTTATCAAAGTCCAAAGTTTTTATCAAAGTCCAAAGTTTTTATCAAAGTCCAAAGTTTTTATCAAAGTCCAAAGTTTTTATCAAAGTCCAAAGTTTTTATCAAAGTCCAAAGTTTTTATCAAAGTCCAAAGTTTTTATCAAAGTCCAAAGTTTTTATCAAAGTCCAAAGTTTTTATCAAAGTCCAAAGTTTTTATCAAAGTCCAAAGTTTTTATCAAAGTCCAAAGTTTTTATCAAAGTCCAAAGTTTTTATCAAAGTCCAAAGTTTTTATCAAAGTCCAAAGTTTAGTCAATGTCTTCTTTTCTTCTTTTTTTCCACGACTTAAGGGCCGCTGCCTTTGCTGTGTGGTCTGCGAGGGTTTTGCCTCTTGCTTCTCCAGTGTAGAAATTGGTGTGAGCTCTCCACTTTGTCAGGTAGAAGTAGGGTCTCCATGAGACTCTGCACCGCTGCACCATTCTTAATTGGCTGTCCTGCTGAGGTAAAAAACTGTCTGGCCTCCATATTGGGCCGTAATCATGAGCTATGCCAAATGCATACCGGTAATCAGTGTAAATGTTTGCCGTCTTACCTTCTGCCACTCTACACGCCTCAGTGAGGGCCTTCAGTTCTGCTTCTTGTGTTGAGACATGCGGAGGCAGAGCTTCTGCTTTCAGGACATCTTGTTGTGTGACCACTGCATATCCGGTGTGGAGTTGTCAATCACCCTGGGACCATCTATAAAAATCTCAAAATATGCATGGTTAGCAAGGGGTTTCAGTAACTTTTTAAAACTTAAATTTTCTTGTTGCATCACTGCTTGACAATCATGCTGATATTCTATTTCAAAAAGAATCTTGTTGGAAAAAATTTAAAAATAGCTAATCTGCAGTACCTAGGTCACCTATGCCTTCTCCTCCCCCCTTTGAACCAGGATACTCAATTGGAAGAAGAGCAGCCGGGTTCAAGGTAGTAGCAACATTGGAAAAAAATTTGATACAGATAAGGCTTGTAAGATGTTAGCACCAATAACAGAGACATGAGTTACATCAGGGCAGAATAATCTACAAACACCTATTAATATTTGAAATGTGATATTCTTTAGGCAAATTCATAATTAATCTGATCCTGCCTGCAATGTCTCATCAAATTTGAGGAAATAAAAACTTTTACTAGCTGCACAAGATTCTCACCCCCTCCCTTGTGGACAAGAGGGATGACCCATTACGTACTTTTACATCATCTTAGCTCCACAGCAGAAATGAGCTGGCTTCTTATCTCCCATCTATGTATGTTTTTACCTGGCATACCAATTCTTTGCACTGCAATGATGAGTGCCTTTTCTGAATTTTGCATAGGAATATTCAAATCCCTTCATCCCGCCTGCAAACAGCCTTCTCCCGATTATCTGTTCTGCAGTCTGTGTTTAGCACCCCCATCCCAAGTAGGTTTGTGCTTAAAATTGCCCACAAATGTAGTTGTCACAAGGAGAAACATGGGGAAGAAATGTGTCCTGACATGAAGCAAGTTCATGCAGAATCTGTGAACTATGTGACAATTAACCACAGTACTGTTTGTCCTGTATATTTTAATGTCCTAACATGTGTTGTCCATTTATCATAAGTCAGATACTGCTGAGGAGAAAGGTCACTATAGGTGCTAGGATCGCAGAAGGCAGTAGAAAAGCTTATAGAGAGAGAGAGAGGGGGTCAGTGGAGAATATGATAAACCTAGAGCAGAGGTCACATGCTGGCCTGTTGGAGACCCCCTAACCTCAATTTAAAGACCATAAAACTTTCACATCCCTTTTCACTGGGCTAATTAAGTCTTTACTGTTCTGCTCATCCCTTTCTGGTATTTATCTAAGTGCTAATTAATCACACCATGTCTGTGCCCTCCCTCTTATCCTGTTCTGGAATTCTTTTCAAGTGCAAATTAATCACACCACATTTGTGCCCTCCCATGTGATCATGTGTATATGTATTTATATAAATGCGTCTTCAGATCTGTTCCATTATGCCTGAGGAAGAACCCCGAGTAGGTTGGAAAGCTTGCTGTAACATCATGTATTTTTGTTAGCCATTAATAGGTATCATATCTACCTTTTACTTGGTTTCTCTTACTGAGAACAATTACCTTTTGCTATACTGGCTTCACGGTACTAAACTATTTTCATTTCTCTCTGGATGATATTACTATGTGCAGGTCCACAACTTTTCACACCCCTTTTCCATGCAGTGCCCATCTGTAAATGCTAGGGTTCTCCCATCAGATTTAGCATTTTCTAGAGATTACACTGGTAAGAGGGATTGAAACTGCTAATAAAATCCTCTTTAGTTCAAAATACCCTATCATCTTTGTTAAAACATTGGCTTCCATCACAGAGTAGTAACATTTACATTCGGACAGAACCGGCAGTTTTTCCTGTTGTCAGCATCTCCAACAGTTGTTTGACACTGTCCGAGAGAACGGCCTACCATGCAAGTTAGGATATGACCTGAAGGCGTTCTGGCTTTTCAGTCATATTTAGATTTTCTATGGCTCGGTCTTTGATTTGGAAGCAATTATGCAGGAAACCACAGCAGTGAATCATCAATTAGTTTTAACAGTCTAGTGCAAGATAAACATTTACAGGAAGTCCTCTCATGGTTGTTATGATTGGGCAGTTTTAGTTTATAACTGAAGTAGAAACTATCGTCATCAGTGGTGTGAGCAGCTGTCCTAAAATTGCGGCTGTGTGCATAGGATTGCATTATCTAATGCAATCCTATGGCAGCGGGCACGGGCGGAAATTCTGCGGTAAATTCCATGTGGAATTTATGGTTCAAAATATTTTTATTGGTTTTATCTTGTATACAATAACTTCTTTTATCAAATAAATCAAAATTGTTACTTAGAGAACTGTTGTTGAGCTCTAGTCTTTGATTCTCCTCGAGTGTCCATGTATCTTCTGTGAACTTCTCCCCGATTACCGGGGTGAGAACCATCGCCTGCGGTTATTTACGTAAATCTCTCAATCTCTCAAAACCGGAGGGTGGGGGAACATATAAATAGCATAACTGCTTATCGTACATTTTCACTCTAATTGTATTTAATATAAACCAGCTCAATAGTATATACTTTGGAGAAAGAGAAAAATTTCAATAAAGAACGGAGGTGGAAATAAAAGAGAGTTGGGGAAAGAAAGAAAAAGAAAAAGGAGAGGGGGGGGGTGACGTGTAGGAGGATATAAGGAATATGTATAGGGGGGGGGGGGAGGGACTGACCTAGTCAGCTTCTGTTTGTGTATATGTGGCTCCCCTACTCTTGGGAGCCCGTGGCAACCAGTTGTTGGCGTACCCGAGGTGGCGGGGTGGTTCCATTCGCCACCCATGTGATCACCTCCTGTGAGTCTCGGCGCTGGTTCCATTCGAACCAGACTGATAGATACTTATTATATCTCAGCTCATCTCTAGCACATATTTCTTCTAGATGCCTTATGTTGTCTAGGGCTTCCAGCCACATTATCCGGGAGGGAGGGGATGTAGACTTCCATTTTCTGGGTATTACCAGACGTACTGCTAGGATGAAAAATCTTAGTAATGAGTTCTTGGCCTGCGCCAATGATCCAGGAAACATTGACAATAGTGTAAGTTCCGGAGTCAGATGTATCTGGTTGCCACTGACCCAAGCATATAGGGTACCCACCTCCTGCCATAGAGGGCCTATCATCGTACATGACCACCATATATGGGTAAGCGTACCTTTTTCTGAGTTACATCTCCAGCAGACATCCGAATGTTGGGGGCAGAATCTGGCCAAACTCTCCGGTGTCCTATACCATCTCGTTAGGACTTTATAGTTTAGTTCTTGTAATTTGCTTGATATGTTTATTTTAAATGTCAGTATGTATGCTTTCCTCCATGATTCTTCCGTGAGTGTGGTACCCAGTTCTTGCTCCCATCTCCTTTCTAGGTTCCTCCCCCTATCTTTTGTTTCCTCATCTAGCAAGAATTTGTATAGATCTGAGATTTTTTTGTTCTTCGCCTGATTAAAGACGAATTGATTCTCGAATGGTGTCAATGGGGTGTTTATGTCCTCTAGCTTTCCCAGGGATCTTATGTAGTGGCACAATTGGTGGTATTGATACCATGCTCCGGTCGGGGGCCCCCCTTCTCCTGACACCTCTCCCAAAGGCCTAAGGCCCTCCGTCCCCAGCATGTCCTTGACCCTCGGGATCTCTGTAGGGTGTGTGGCTGTCATTAAATCCGTGAGAGGTGAACCTTTGAAAAATAATGGGATGTCCTTGTTGCCTACCAAGGGTGTCATGGGGCCCGGTCTTGCTATTAGTTTTGCTTTCGAAGCCGGCCCTATCCATGCCGCTAAGATATTTTCTGTGAATGGTGACAGTCCCATGTTTCTAAAGCCTGAATGTCCCGGTAGCCATAGTAGTCCCTGTCCCTTATATGGTATCGCCCCCTGCTCCATCATCACCCACCGTTTCCGGGGGTTCCTTTGTGTTAGTTCTAGAACGCGTCTTGCTAGGGTGGCCTTGTAATACAGTGCTATATTCGGGATTCCCATCCCACCCCGTTCCCGGGGGCCGGTGAGAACCCTCCAGTTGCGTCTAGGTTGCCTGCCGCCCCAGATGAAACGCATCATTGTCTTCCTGATCTGATTAAGGAAAGTCCCCGGTAATCGTATCGGTACGGTTTGAAGGGCATACAAGAGCCTGGGAAGGATGTTCATTTTGACCGTGCTAGTTCTACCGAACCAGGAAAGGGGCACTGTACGCCATTTTTCCATGTCTTCTTCTAGTTTCGTTAGGAGGGGTTTATAGTTTTTTTGGAAGAGGTCAGCTATGTCAGGTGTAATTATGATTCCCAGATATTTGATACTGTGCTTGTTCCATGAGAATGGGAACGCTGGTCTAATGGCTTCTACTTCCTCCTCCGGGATGTTTATATTGAGAATCTCAGATTTGCTCAGATTTACTTTAAAGTTTGAGAGTTGGCTAAATTGATGAAATTCTTTTAGGATGTTAGGGAGGGCTATTCTAGGATTAGTTATGTACATTAGCAAATCATCAGCGTATAATGCAGTTTTTTGCTCCTCGCTATTTGTCTGAACTCCCTGAATGTTCTTGTTTGCCCGAAGGGCGTTTGCCAATGTCTCCATAACAATAATATATAGAAAAGGGGATAACGGGCAACCCTGACGGGTACCATTTTTAATCTTGAGCTGCTGGGATAGTCTGCCATTAACCCTAATTCTCGCGGATGGGTGTGTGTACAGTGCCATTACCCACCCAAGAAATCTCGGACCTAACCCGATTTGCTCCAGGGCTGCCTCCAGGAACCCCCATCCCACCCTGTCAAACGCTTTTTCCGCGTCGACCGTTAGGAGACAAAGTTGTTCTCTCGAGCTCTGAGCTCTGGACAGGAGTGATAATGTTCTTATTGTATTATCTCCCGCTTCCCTGCCAGGTACGAATCCCACCTGATCTCCATGTATCAGGGTGGGGATGAGGGGCTGGAGGCGAGCCGCAAGCATCTTGGAAAATAATTTCGTATCGACATTCAATAACGAAATTGGCCTGTAGCTTCCACATTGAGTAGGGTCTTTCCCGGGTTTGGGTAGGACCGTGATGACCGCCTGTAGGGCTTGTTGCGGGAAGGGGCATTCCCTGGTGATAGCATTAAAGGCATCTAGTATTGTGGGGGCCAGTTGGTCGCTAAGTGTTTTAAAAAAGCGAGGCGTAAAGCCATCCGGGCCCGGGCTCTTGCCTATCTTTAGTGAAGATATCGCCTCTTTTAGTTCCTGCAGTGTGAAATCGCCTTCGAGGGCCTGTTGATCAGAGTCCGATACCGAGTTAGGGGTGTGTGCTGCAATGTATGTTTTCCTCTCTTCATTTAGTTCTTGCCCCTGTGCTCCCTTGCCTTCCTCCAAATTATATAAATCTTGATAGAACTTTTGAAAGCTCTCCAAGATGCCGGTGTTATGATGTATTAGCCCCTCTCCTGGTTTGTTGATTGCAAATATGTGCGATTGTTGCGTTCTGGGATTTAGGGCCCTCGCTAGTCCCCTGCCGCACTTGTCTCCGAATTCATAGAATCTTCCCCGTAGTTTATCCCGTTGACAAAGTGAGGCCTGATCTAGTACCCTGAGTATTTCTGTCCGTTTGGAAGATATTTCTGCCGCTATATTATCCGCCGGGTTCGATTTATTTGCTGTCTCTAGTCTGTCTAGATTTGCTAGTAGTTCTTCTATCTTAACTGTTCTGATTTTTTTAAGCCTAGCCCCATGCGCGATAAATATGCCTCGTAGGACACACTTGAGTGCCTCCCATTTAATGGGGGCTGGTGTGGGGTCTGTTTCGTGATTTGCTCTGAAGTCTTCTATTGTCTGTTGTATCTCTTGTTTGCATACCATGTCCTCCAACAGGTTATCATTCAGTCGCCAGCTGAAGGACGTGCTATCTCTTCTGTCTGCCCTCAGAGACCCCCAGACCGGAGCATGGTCCGACCAAATAAACTTGCCTATTGTTGAGGAAGGGGACCTGTCTAGTAGCCCATGTGTTATGTATAGATAGTCCAGTCTGTGATAACTGTTGTGTGCGTATGAGTGATAGCTGTAGTCTTTCTCCCTTGGGTGTAGTGTTCTCCATAGGTCTATGAGCCTGAGGTTTGCTAGTTCTGATTTGAGTTTGCGTGTGGTTGAGGGGGAGACCCCCGACTTACCCCCTGACGAATCATGTGCTGGATCCATGCTTAGATTAAAGTCGCCTCCAAGGATGATGTTAGATCCGTCTGCGAGCTTCGCCAGTGCCCCCAACATTCGGATGCCAAACGGCAACTGACCCTGGTTAGGAAAATAAGCATTCGCCACAGTTAAAACTTCGTTATTCACCAAGATCTTTATAAATATAAATCTTCCTTTTTTATCTATTTCAGAGGATATCAATTTGTGGGACAGGCTTTTATGGATGGCAATTGAGGTGCCACTCGCTTTTTTATTTGGGTGAGGGCTATGGAGCCAGGTGGTGTAGTGACGATGTTTGCATCTGGGTACTTTCGTGTCTTGAAAATGCGTTTCCTGAAAGAGGACTATCATGGTTCTTTTTTTGTGTAGGTGGTCGAGAATTTGTCCTCTCTTAGCTGGCTTGTTCAGCCCCCTTATATTATAGGAGCAGAAAGTTATGTCAGCCATCTGGTTTTGATTTTGAAGGGCTCGCATATGGGTCGGTCTGTGGGAGGATGAGGCCTGTTTAGGCTCCCGGAGGCGGGGTAGGGTAGAGGGGTTGGGAAGGAGAATGAGGTTAGGTAGAGAGATAAGAAAAAGAGGGGGGGTCTGTCTCGCGGACCCTGTGCAGCATTAAGCCGCTGCACGTGCTGAACAGGTGAGCTACTGGCCTGTTAGCTGCCAGTCTTTGCACGAAGTGCATTTGGTCACCTGAGGTGGGAGGCGTGAAGGAATGACAGTAGCAAGCTTTGTCTTCCCGCGTCCCCCCCCAGGCCTGAGAAGAACTTCTTCTCCAAATATGCAATAGGCCACTATCATGGGCCTTGAGTGCTAACTCTCGAGGCACCAACATCCACTTTAACTTCAATATGAACTATAACATTAACATAAATGCAACCCGGACTTTTTTTTTTTTTTGGTCCATGGACTAACAGCGGGAATGCATGATCCACATGGGGCTGCCATCATTAAACTGTAACATGTAAGGAGTGTTATGTAACCAAAGGTAGGAAGCTGTAGTATTCGCTCCCTGTGTCCTTTTTGTTAGGGGTTATTCCCTCAGGGTCATGGCTTCCAGAGTCAAGTAGCCTCCTCCGCTGGCCTCCTTCTCTCGCTTCTGGATTTTGGTTGTACTGTCTGCCATTGTTCCTGGGCGGTGGGGGCCACTACTGTCGGCGTTTCTGGCCAGTCTGGCAGGGATATCATAGGTAAGTTTAAAGTGCTTAGGAAGTTCGGCAGGTCCCCCAGGGTGCGGAACGTGGCCGACTTCCCGTTCCTCCTGGCCATTAGCGAAAAGGGGAATCCCCATCTATATGGGACTCCCTGATTCTGTAGGGTTGTTAGAAGCGGTCTCAGGGCCCCCCTCAGCCGCAGGGTATGTCGAGCTAGATCCTGTAAAAGCATTAATGGTCTGCCTTTGTGTTGTAAGTCCCCTTTTTCTCTAGCTTTGCGGAGTATTATGTCCTTTTCTCTGAAATAGTGGATCCTGCAAATAACGTCCCTGGGTCTGTTGGGATCCGCTGATTTAGGACCTAGTGCTCTGTGAATACGATCGATCTCAATGGGGGCGCTCGGGAGGGTAGTCTATTAACTGTTGAAAAAACGATTGCGCCCATGCCTCTAGGTGTTGCCCTTCTACTTCTTCTGACAGGCCGCGTATGCGCAGATTATTTCTACGGTTCCTGTTTTCCAGGTCGTCGACATGCATTATAATACTTGTGATTTGATCGGCTTGTGCTTGTATTGCCTGACGATGTGTTTCTAAAATGGCCGCCGTGTTCTCCTGTGTCTCCTCCACCTGTAGGATTCTATGGCCTAAGTGCTGCATGTCTGCATGTATCTGCTCTATGACCTGCTTATTAGATGTTTCAAGTCTCTGGAACAGACTGTCCAGCTCTGATTTTGTGGGAATGGCCATTATACGGCTCTTCCATGCCTCCTCTTTATCTTCTGCCTGCTGGGTTTGTGTCCCTTTTTTCTTTTTAATTGCAGAGCTCACAGTGTGGGGTTCAGGGGTCTGTGGCCATGTATGTGGGCTGCCGTTTCCACCTTCTGTGGGGTCTATTGCTGAGGGGGAGAGTGTTTTGTGCGGGGTGCATGGGCTGCTGCCCTCACTACTCACGGTTCCCCTGCCTGGGGGGGTTGCCGGCTCTTCCCCCTCCATGTCAGACCCGCTCCTGGAATTTTCCTTCTCCTCTTCTCCTCTGTCACTCCGCTGGTCCTGTCCCCTTTTCTCCGCTTGCTGCGCTCTGTGCCGCTGCTCCTCACATGCAGGAGCCGGTGCTGGGGCATCTGTCACCGGCGCTGGGACCTCTGCCTTCGGCGCCCGAACTCTCGCGAGAGCGGGCGCCATTTTGGATTTTACCGGCGCTTCTGCCGGGGCGCCGAGAAACCTCTCCATAGCGCCTTTTCTCCCACTCGTCGCGGGGCCCGGTGTGCGCGGCTGTCTCCTGCTCATGTTGCTGCGTCCGGGGGTAGGTTTTTGCTACCGCTGGGTGCCTCGGAGCTGCTGGTCGGGTGGGTGGCGCGGGAGCTCGCTCTAAGTGCGGCTTACTCCGCCATTAGCCGGACACGCCTCCCCATGCGGAATTTAAACCCGTCTGCAGGAGGCCATATGGAGATTACCTAAAGCATGAAAACCTGTTCTTATATTGTGTACGATTCTGCAGATGATATCAGGAAACATTTTAGTCCAGGATATCCATTAAAAATTATATTCTAAGTATTTATGAATAACCGCTACACTAAAAAATGTTTATTAAAGGGGTTAAAAAGTCAACAACAATTCTCTCTATATAGTAAATGCTTAAAGCTATACTGACCAGTCTGATTCCCTCCCACTCTTCACCGGGCTTTGTTAACATGGCTGCAGCAGTGATGTGCCTGTATATCCAGGTGAGTGCAGTCAATCACTGGCCTGTGCAGAATATGGCGCGAGACGCTGAGGCCAGTGATTTGTTGCAACGGTCAGGTGGGTATAAAACTATGTCGCCAATGCAGCCATGTTAACAAAGCCCCATGAGGACAGGAACAGCACCAGTGGCTCAATATAGTAAGTGTAGCTTCTGTATTATTTTACAACTTTTTCTACATTTAGAAAAAAAATTTATATTATAGTCAACTCTTTGAAAGGGTTCCTCGTAAAGAAATCTTGTTTCCATGAGTCAGGCCTCATAAACATGGCAGACCCATGTGCGTGGAGCCTATATGGCTCCTTAGTACAAAGCCACCTCTGTGCCCTGTTGTACATGCTCCATCTTATGCCGAACCATTTATATATGGCATCTGTTGGAGCATGTGAATTTTTTTTTTCTGTTTGATTCATACAGAAGCTGACAGAAATAAAGTTAGACAGTAGAAATCCCATAGACTTCTATGGCAGACAGCTCTGTACAAAACAGAACCAGTCCATAACATGACCATGTGTATGAACCCTAAGAGTCATTATCTGCATAAGAAAGTGATTGACTACTAGAAAATGTTGTTAATCCAAAAGCATGTGCGGATCTATATTAGATACACAGTGTGATTTCAAAAAGAATGGTGAAAAAGTACAGCAGACAGAATGACATAAAAAGTTAGAAGAACTCTTCAAGTTTTAAATGCACCTTACAGATGTTCAATGCGGGTGTCATTGATGTCAAGGCGGTAGTGCAGTTCAGTAGAATCGGTAATAGAGGATATGCCAGGATGTGTCTAGGTAGAACAGGACTATCGACTTGATATCTGCCGTGTCAGCAGCGGCACCCACATCGAACATGTGTAAGGTGCAATAAAAACTTGAAGAGTACATCTACCTTTTCATGTCATTCTGGCCGTTGTATGTCAGTTCATGTATGTAGAACTCCACTTTACTTTTGTTCCATTCTTTTTGAATCACTCTGTATTGTGAAGTGCTCTGTTATATTAAAAGCCAGTATTAATGATGTTTTTCTCATTTTTATTGTCAGACATGATCTTGGATCATCACTTTTCTGCTGAGGAAATAGGAGATAATATTAGGGTAAAAGTGAAGGAAGCACTTTTGAAAAAGCATCACCATCAAATTGAGAAGAAACGCAACAATCTCATTCCAATGGTGCGCTCCTTCGCAGAAGTTGGGAAGAAGCAGTCGGAGCCCCATTTACTAGACAAAAACAGTAAGTATCTCTTGTGTTACCAGCAGCTATTACAATAGTTCTACACAGATCGTGTCTGGATGGATTTCTCATAACCAATCCTTTTGTTTTCAGAAAACTGAAAGTTGAATATTTCAAAAACAGGATTTTATTGTTCTACTGTTTCTTTAAGGAAAATCGGGCACTAGGTTTCAGCTTTCTAAAGTGTTTGTAACAGGATATTGTTCATTGCGTCTATTACAGCACACTATGCCTTCATGCCAGTGGAAAAGATATTGTTAAATGTACGAATTAAAGTCAAACCACCGCATGCGCAGAGGAGCCTGATGAGTCGGCCCACAACAGGGCGGGCTCCTCTGCGCATGCTGCAGTCCCACTTTTGCTTCCATAACATTGGGGTCTTCACTGACCTGTTGATGTTATAGAGGACGTTATCACTCAGAGGTAGAGGGGCAGGATTACACAGAAGACTCTGGCTGGATGGAACCGTCTGGGTATGTCCAATGGACCGTGACTAATTTGTATGCAGCTCAGGAGTTTCCAAACTTCTCTTCTAGAAGTATGAAGGCATAAGATGCTGCAATAGAGACACTGTTAGAAGACTTTTTACATAATTGATAAACTGCTGTAAACCGTTTTGAACAGTGAAAACTGGTGAAAAATGTACGATAGTCAGATAAGACCAACATTTTATACACCAGTCTTCGTGCAATGCCCACTGGAGTGAGAGGTAAATATCTCTTTATACATTTGCTCCATCTCTGGCCGTATTTGTGCCAGAAAGTCAATTCTCCGACAACTACGAAGTAGTACAGATTCACTCTATAATTTACATCAGTGTCTGGCGGTGTTGATAAATCCTTGGCTTTGACCACAAAAAAAATGTATCTAGAACAACGAAACTTCACAGTTGGGGTCCTTTTAGACAGGACGATTGTCGGGCGCTTAAGTGCCCAACAGACAGGCCAGCGATTGCTGGGCATATTCACATTGGACAATGATTGGGAATGAACGTTCTTACAGTCGATCATTAGTTATGTGTAAAAGGGCCTCTAGTTTCATTGTCTGAGACAATGTATTTCAGAAGATAGGTGCAGCTTGAGAGATGTTTTAGTGGTTGGAGACAAGGAGTAATGATCATTGGACTTGGGTCATTGGCTCGGTACAATAACGGTCATCATAAGATTGGACAGGTAGCATTGCTTAGAGTTGTATACCCAAGACCCAGGATGTTATTGTAGAAGAAGCAGGCAGCTGTGTAGACAGCAGTGGACCTATTAAAATGAATGCTTATCTGGCTGCTGCGTTGAAAATAGATTGAAGCCAAATTAATTGAAGATGACAGATGCTGGTTAAAAGAAAACAGATTGCTGACTGTAAATGGTTGTCCCTGCTCTGTACTAGAAATAAATGAAAATTCATATGAACAGCCATTAATACGTCTACAATGTTCACCGTAAACATCTGAGTCATTAACATAAGTATTATTGCCTTGCAGCTCTGTCCGTTTCTCCACAGCCTACCCCTTCTACTTTAGATGTTAAAAATGGCGCAAACCATGAGAACAGCAGTGCTGTAGATCTTAGTAAGGTGGGTGTCATCTATGTACGGTACGTCCGGGTGAAGATCATTTATAATTTCATATCCTCCTTGTTTAATGAAGCCTGTATAGATTGGGCAATTCCTTAGGGTATATGCACATGGGCAGCACTCACCTCTCTCACGGCTCCGGCTCTTTGGTGTGCCGGCTGCTGGACAGCCGGCGCATGCGCAGAGCGGGGCCGGCGGCCGAGGAGTGATATTTCTATGCGGGCCTCTGTGAGACCCGCACAGAAATTAGAGAATGCCGCTATTTGTTTTCCGCGCGTGATTTCGCGCCGACAAATCGCGGCCGTCTGCCTAGGATTGGGTTTTCTAACGCAATCCTATGGCAGCTTCCATGGGTGGAAATTCTACGGGAAATCCCATCACGGAACTTCGCCCGTGTGCAGGGGGCCTAACTGTGGTTTTGTTTTTGTTCCCCCTGTTTTTTAAGTGCTGCGGAATATGTTGGCTCTATATAAGGCTGCCTGCAGACAGCTGGGTCCGGGACCAGTGCGGCGCTCACCTCTCCCGCGGCTCTGGCTCTTTGTGCCGGCTGCCGGACAGCCGGCGCATGTGCAGAGCTGGGGCGCCGGTAGAGACGTTTCTGTGCGGGCCTCTGTGAGACCCGCACAGAAATAGAGCATGCCGCGATTTGTTTTCCACGTGTATTTTCACGCGGACAAATCGCGCCCGTCTGCATAGGATTGCATTTTGCAATACAATCCTATGCAGGCGTCCAGAGGCGCAGAATCCCGCCGCAGAATTTCCACCCGTCTGCAGGGGGCCTAAATGAAGATCATTATTATCTTCTGTACATAGTTACGATTAATGATCTAATGTTAATTTTCTGAATATTTAAGGTGGACCTTCATTTCATGAAAAAAATACCTACAGGAGCTGAAGCCTCCAATGTACTAGTTGGAGAACTGGATTTCCTAGAGCGACCAATTGTAGCCTTTGTCCGTCTTTCCCCCGCAGTCCTTCTCACTGGACTGACGGAAGTCCCTATACCCACAAGGTACGACAAATTGATTGACCCATCAAAAAACAGATTGCTTTTGAGCCTGGGTTATTATAGAAGTATTCATCATTGCACTCTGAACATTCTCAGAGTGTTGAACACATGCTCTGGCTGTGCATCATCATTACTATAGTGATTACTATCGGACCGATATTGCTCTTGTCCGTGTGAATTCACCGACTTGCTAATAGGTTCACAATAATGGTCTGTCTGTTTTCATTTCCATTTTAATTGCCTCCGTTTCATGCCAGCTCCTGACTGATGCATTTTATTTTGTTAGCGCTCTGTTAGGCTATCGCTGCTGAGATCTAATTCCGCTTCCACTGCATTCTTCTAGTCAAATGGTCTCATTACCTCATACCAAGCTGCCAAATTACCCTTTTATTTATGACATAATTACATACATATTGAGGTTGGAAGATAAACTCAGATTAATTAAGTTTATATTTTTGCCAAGTTTTTGTTAGGTTTTGAGGAGTAAAAAGCGAAGCGGTTCAGGGAGAGTCAATACACTCCTGAATTAGCGGAAGCGCTTGCCTTATTTTTAGTTGGCACCAATGAAATATGCAATCACATCTGAAGTTTGAATTGCTGTAGAGGGATCTGCAGGTGCCCAAAATGCATGATGACTGATTATATTTGTCACCTGAGTTCTACCGGGGCTTGTGTTATATAACAAATTGTCGCCTTATGGTGACCCTATAATGTACAGCGCTGCCCAATATGTATGCACTAGTAGATTAAAGAAATTGATTAGATTTGATTCCATTGGATGCCTGTCATTTTACTGGAAAAAAATGGTGCTGCATGCTGTGGTATTTCTTCAGGCATTTACAAAGGAAACCCCTGAAGGGAGGCATGAACACAGTCTAAAGGCCCATTTACACGGAACTATGATCGCTCAGAATTCGCTCAAACAATAGTTTGAGTGACAGTTTTGAGGGATTGTCTTGGCATAACGCTAAGTAGCTAATTAGCTACTAAAGAGTTAATGCAGGCAGAGCGGGATACCGCCGCGATAGCTCCAGAGAACAATACAGCTGTTTTGTATATGCAAACAGCTGCTTTGTTCTCGGCGCTTTCAGCTGGTGTCCCACTGAGAACTGCCAGTGAGATACCAGCTGAAAGAATGCTATCGGCACCACTCGTTGAGAGATCAGGTGCGGCGCTGATGAGACTCATCGCTCATTTTTAGCTGGCTAGAAATGAGCGATGGACGAACGCTGCATGAAAAGTGCACGATGGCTTTTGAGCGATAATCGTTTTGTCTAAATGGGCCTTAAGTGTCTTGCTTAGTTTTTGTAGATCTGTTATGTATTAACTATCCTTGTGAACAGACTATGGGATATGGGAGCAGAAGAACCACCATGGTGCCTCTGTTAGTACCACCACAACACCAGGCACAGAACCTCACCTGGGCTCATGAGATTGCTAACTTGACCCTAAAGGACTGGCAACATATGGCATGGTCCAATGAGTCACTGTATGAATTGTTTTGAGCTGATAGTAGAGTTCATGTGTGGTACAGACCCCATGAAGCCATGGACCACAGTTGTCAACAAGGCACTGTGCAGGCTGGTGCTGGTTCCATACTGGTGTGGGGTGTGTTCTCATGGCATGGGTTGGGTGCAGCTAAAGATAGACTTTTTCGGTGCCCGCTACATTTTACAGTTTGGTGACAATTTGCAGCCCTTCATGTACCACCACAATGATGAGTTATTCTAGCAGAATATTGCACTGTGCCATCGGACCCTAGTTGTGCAGAATTGGTTTGAAGAGCATTTTGGATAGTTCTTATTAATGGTGTGGCCTGCACATTTACCCAACATGAGCCCAATTGAGCATTTATGGGATGTTGTGGAGAGGTACATTCACTCCCAATATCCTGCAGTGACAAATGCCACAAAACTGCCGGGGGCTATCCAGACAAAATGACTCGACTTCTCTCCAGACGTGTTCCGCCCAGTGGCTGTAGTTCACTAGGCTAGAGGGGAACTACACGACATTAGTTCCTGTCCCCTTAATTTTGGCATGGCCGTGTCACATCTTAGTAATACACAGTATTCACATGGCGCATGTACTATATATACAACTTTTATGCCATCTACAAGAAAAACTGCTCTTAGGAAAAAAGTTGCGTATAAATAGTACTGCCACACAAGATTTCCTATGGACTGTAGCTCTCGTGTAACAAGTCTTCATGTAGTCCCAATCTAAACAAAGGGTGAACTCGACTATTCGACTATATGAGAAGCGGGCGCTTCCCGGTTTTAGCTCTGCAACAGTTCGTGTTGAATATATAACATAATAAAAGGATCGGTATGTGAGCTTGCACAATGCTTATTCAACGGTAATGAACAATTTTCCGCAGTGTGAATGCCTTTATATACTTTTATTCTTCAATTAATCAGGATAAAGTTAATTTTTTTTTTTAGTTTTATATCAGGTCAGTTTTTTTCCTTCTGTTTGATTTTATGTCTTTTAGGTTTTTATTCATCTTACTGGGGCCAGTAGGAAAAGCACAACAATATCACGAGATTGGCCGATCAATGGCCACCATAATGACGGATGAGGTATAGTATAACATAAGCAAACGTTCGTAGACATGTAAATACAATAGATTGGGGTGAAGCTTTAGGAATGCGTTGCATTTGGTGTTCTGTTCTAGTATTATATGATAGAATTATATACTATTGATTTCTTTAATAACTCATTTTATTGTAATAGGAAACAAATAAAAATGGCTTCTTTTTGTTTCGGATTTTCCTGGACTTAAGAAAAAAAAAATTCCAGGTTTAAAGTGGTGTAAAATAAAGCAGCCCCACATCCCGGCGCTTGGAATCTTAAAAAGTTGCGTGCATGTGACATGTGACAAGTCAGCCAATCCCAAGCTTCAGCAGTGATTCTTCCATAGCCGCTAAAGCCTGTGACTAGCTGAGCGGTCTTGTGCACAATGTACGGCACATGACCGCCTGACCACTTCTGGGCTCTGAGCGGTGGGAATTGGGGCTCCAGTGCTGGATGGGGAGCCGCTGTACTAGGGGAGTATGTAACGAGTATGTATTCACATGGGAGCGTTTACGGCTGACTGTCATCCCGCGTAAATACGGGACCCAACAAGGCAATTGAATGAGAGTCATTTACTTGTTGGAGTTGCTTGGTTTGCAGCTCACCTAAAAACCTAGCGACTATCAGCCCATGTATATAGGCAGTTGCTCATCTATGAACGACTGCCTGTTTACTCTGGATGGAGGCGGGTGGCTGGAAAAGTTCTCCGGCGCTTTCTGCTTCCATTCATTGAGCAATCCTCACTCCTGTGTGAAAGCACAGGACTGATAACCAATGGGGCGGCTGTCGGGCACTTAAGTGCCCATCGGATGTAAAAGCACCATAAGACTGTAACGTTTTTCTTTTTAAGTTCTGGAAAACTCCTTTTATATTTATTGTATGTTTTTTGCACCTCAATACATAATGGTAAACTTATAACTGT
Source organism: Eleutherodactylus coqui (assembly GCF_035609145.1). Classification (NCBI taxonomy): domain Eukaryota; kingdom Metazoa; phylum Chordata; class Amphibia; order Anura; family Eleutherodactylidae; genus Eleutherodactylus; species Eleutherodactylus coqui. The sequence goes on along the minus strand of NC_089837.1, from coordinate 468,060,450 downwards.
GGTTTAGGTCCCAATATGGAAATTTCAGAACAACCTGCATTGTAATGACTTTTTGGAAGGGCATCGTGAATGGCATGGGTCTCAATCTGTCACTTACAGAGCAACCTGTACTGCTATGTATTAGAATAAAGTTCAGTAAGCCAAATCCGACAATGGTGACAGGATTCTGTTAAATGTCCCCCCCTGTCCTTACCAGGTACTGTAATAAAATTATAATGCTTTTAAAGATTTTCCATGATGTTGCTTACAAAGCAAAAGACAGAGGAGACCTGTTAGCTGGGATCGACGAGTTCCTGGACCAAGTAACGGTGCTCCCACCGGGAGAATGGGACCCATCGATCAGGATTGAGCCACCAAAGAATGTTCCTTCTCAAGTGAGTGTCCGATACAAGATAAGAGCCAGATACTCATTATGCTGAAAATCCATTTACTGTAATATAAAGTGGAACCCTATTTGTTTAAAGGGCAGCTGTCACCGGCTATGAGCACCATAAATCTGTGTTATAAGGCTGGTTCCCAGGAAGTCTGAGGGGTATTTTTTTATACTTGCCTGCCTCTCAGTGCCCACGCTGTCAGCACACGGACAATGCAGCGGACTCAAAGCTGCAGACTGTGCGCATGCGCTCCCATACAGATCAATGGGAGTGCAAGCTCACAGCCTGCAGCTTTGAGTTCGGTAACGCAGTCTGCTTGCTGATTTTCGGGGCTATAACATGGGCATCGGGTAAGTATAAAAAATACCTCCCAAGCTATGCTGTTCATAGCTGGTGAAGGGTGTATTCTCAAGTGCAGTTTTTCCATGCAAGTTCTGTCCGATTCAGAGATGGAGAGAACTTGCACGGGGAAAGAATCCATTCACTTGAATGGGTTAATTCATATGCACAATTAAAAAACAAAATTCGAACAGAAATCCAAGTTAAATAATCGCTGCTTGTCCTATTTCCGTACTATTTTTCTTCAATAACCCCCCCATTATTTTTTACATAGGAGCGTTAAAAGAAGCATTGCTTGCTATGTGATTTTCATGCGAATGCGATGCGTTTTTAACACAGGTTGCTATGGGGACCACATGAAAAAAGAACCAGAAAGTGCAGAGAAAAATATGTGAAAATAGCACTGACCCAAAATTGCACTTGCCAGTGTGAATACAGCCTTGGGTTGTCCGAGTTTAAAGTTTTTTTTTGTTTTTTTTCTAAAAACAGCTCCCCCGTGGCCACAATATAACAAATAGCTCATCTTAACATTTCTCTGCAAGATCCCTGCTCATGGCTCCAGGTTGGTTGTTAACACGCTGCACTCAGCCTGTGACATCCTGTAAACCTGCTGCTGCAGCCAATAAGGGAGCTCAGCAGGGATCGCTGAGCTCTGTCATTGGCTGCAGCAGCAGATTTACGGGATATCATAATCTGACTATAGCATGTTAACAATACGTTATCAGGGACCCCCGGAGCCGCTGGTGGGGGGGGGGGGGGGGGGGCTTGTCGCAAGAGGTGAGTATGAGCTATTTGTTGTGTTGTGGCAATGGGGGAGCTGTTTTTAGACAAAACTTTAAACTCTGACAACTCCTAGGCTATATTCACACTGGCAAGTACAATTTTGGGTTAGTGGACACCTGACCATTTTTGATACGATTTTCATTCTATTTTTGCATAAAACTCGGACATCCCCTCTAAGCATTGTTGCTCTAAGCAGTTTTACATAGGCTTCATTATATACAGAAGCATCATTTTAGCTTCATGGGGTTCTAAAGTAAAATCTAGACCCATCAAGAGTCTTGCGTCTGTCATGTAGCCTTATGTAGCAGAGTTGATTTTTGGTCCGGTGTGGTACCAGAACCAGCCAGCATCTGCTATATCTGCACCAGCTATAACCACGCTCATATATGTAAGCGCGCTCGGTTCTCCAAAGACCCTGATCTCTTTCCTATGTTCTAAGCAATTGGGTATCAGAGTTATGGTGGGAAAAAAAGTGATGAGAACAATGACTTCAGCACATTTTGTACTCCTCGGATTGGTCATTTATCAGTGTAATGAAGTGACGTTGAGTGCAGTTATGTGGAGCCACTGACCAGGTTTAAATAATATATAAATGTGTTCTTCACAGAGCAGTAAATGTTTCCCTTGGTTAAGCAGTGATGTGATCCTGAATAATAGTCATGCACTGTAAAAGGTTTTATTACATAATCACCATTCAGGAGAAAAGGAAGATGCCTGGAGTCCCCAATGGAAATGTCTGCCATGTGGATCCTGAACCTGAGCACGAGCACAGCGGACCGGAACTGCAACGCACCGGGAGGTCAGTGAATGTGGCGTGTAATAATGTGAACTATCAGGCGGACAGAAACTCTTTGCTCCCTCAGGAGAATAGTGTTATGTGCCTGCGCCCTCCTAGATTATAGCCCGATTACAACAATCTTCGAGAAGGAAAGTTAGCGCCACATCCGGTTCATTGGAGCCGTGACAATGTAGAAAGCAGATGATATTGAGGGAAATGCCTATGTAATGTGACATTTATCAGGAGTTTTTAACCTATTTCTATGTAACATGATAGAGATGGTGGGGGAATTCTTTGTTAAAGGGAACCTGCCAGGTCCCTTCATAGTGGCAGGCACACTGATTTCAGCAGTTGACATTTAGAACTATCAGTTTAGTGGTTTTTCAAATCTCACTTTTTGAAACTTTGCAGGACTGGACTGGAGATAAGTCCAATGAAGCTTATGTATATCCATATATGTACACTCTCCGCCCTCTTTCCTCCTTCCAGAATCTGATTGGTTAAAATGTAAAGAACCTAAGGCTCTGGCACAGCCTGACAGAGCAAAGTGAGGAAACCAATGATAAAAAGTAGTAGAAACTTGACTGACATGATGTGTTTCGAGGCTAGATGCCTCTTCCTCAGTCTGCTGGATTCCAAGAGTTGATCAAAGTCTTCATAAACTGAAGTATTCACATATAAATCCCCAACTTCATGTAGCATAGTACCGCTGGTGGTCAACGGTTAAGATCTTATTTGACGTTAGCATAAAGTAAGTAAATAAAATGTGTTTCCCTAAACCTGTACTTGATGGATTAAAATCTGCTAGCGAAGGCCTAACCAAGCGCTCATGCACAGCACATTTCTCAATAAAGTTTCCACTATCTTTCATCAGTTTTCTCGGTTTGGTCTGTCAGGTTGCGCCAGCACCTGAGCTTCTTTCCATTTTACCCACTCCTTGCTCTTTCTCACTATATTACCTTTTTTGGCTAACGAGTGCTATTTAGCCAGAAGCACCTTTTAACCCTTTCCAACCCACTGTCTGACGTCTGAAGACATTATGATTTAAGGCTGTACAGCTCTGATGAAGGAAGACGCCCGTCGGGGTTCTCTTACTGTATATCACCAGCCTCTCTGCTGTCTGAGCCTATCCAACGTGTCACCGCATGCAGTACTGGCTTAAGCCAGCATATAGCGCCGTTGTATAACGGCAGAAAAAGAATAAGCCCCCTAGGAAAAGCAGGATACAAATTGGATTGGAAAGGGTTAAAATAAGTTTTGCTTCTTACTTCTTAGGGCTCACTTATGTTTTTCCCACACAAAAGTAAAATTTGCAAAACCATTAAATCAATCGCTAGAAGTGACGGACTGCTGAAATCGGCTTGTCTGTCTCTATACCCTGCTGCCCTTGGCCTGGCTAGCTAAGGGGTCCTTACAGGTTCCCTTTAATCATTGCCGAGAGCGGAGTCCGCACCGGCACAGTTCTCCCCCATTTCTCCATTAATGCTCCTGGAAATGTATGTATAAATTGACTACTGGGTGTTACCTTTCTTCTTGCCCTGCATTGCTTGTTCTAGATAACATGCTGACTTTCATCCTGGTGGTGCGGACATATGTATAATTACATCATAGGTCTGTATGCAGGTCCGTAAGCATGTACTAAGAAGTATCCAGGAAAAATGTTTTCTACAGCAGCTGATATTGATGACATAATGGATCATATGTGTATGTTATATATTGTATATACCAGCCACTGCTTTACAAATCTTACCATGTTACCAGTACTAACAAGAATCTGTATATATCAATGTGAACATGTAGCAGCAGTCACCTTGTACATTGTATCTGCTAGTGCTGATTCTAGGGTAGACAGCCTATTTCTAGAAATGTAGTATCTCCATGTATCTGTAACCGTGCACACTCATGGTGGCCATTGGCTGTACGGTTTTGCCAATAAGGCCTCATGTCCACGGCCAGGTCGGATTCCGCATTCGGGAGCCCGCAGTGGAATCAGACCCTAACGGCAGTGGTGTCCATGCTTACCTCGCATTTTCTTTACTGCGGATGGCCCGCACGGCTCACCGTCGGACATGCGCAGTACAGATTTTATTATTTTTTGTTAATCTCCTGCTCTTCTCGCGGAATCCGCGGCCCATCCTCAATGTCAATTGCGGACTGGTTGCGGATTTGAAAGCTTCCATTGACTTCAATGGAAGCCGTCCGCACTGAATCCACGCTAAAATGGAGCATGCTGCGATTTGTTTTCTGCACGTGAAATCCGGAAAACAAATCCACATGTGTAAATTAAGGTGCAGACACCTATGCTTCCCTATGGGCGGCTTGAACTGCGGATCTTCCGCAAATCAAATCCGCCTGATCATCATCAAAACTGATGATCCAGAATCTTTCATAGTCTAGAATGAATTCACCCCAATAAATAAAAGAACACTTCAAACAAACCGAATTCCCTGTGCGTTTCATATACTGCCCCATAGGCCATGCCTGGATTGTTCCTTTAAAGGGGGTTAAAGTGGTGTAAAATAAAAAATGGATGCTCGCCTACTTCAGTGGCTCCCTGTCCAGCGGACACCACTTGGAACCCGGAAGAAGTGGCGGACAGTCATATGCCGTTCATTGTGCACATCAAGGCTCAGCCAATCACAGGCTTCAGTGGCTATCGAGGAATTACGACTGAAGCTTGTGATTGGCTGAGCAGTCATGTGCACAGTGTACGGCTCATGACTGTCCGCCACTTCTGGTTTCTGAGCAGCTGACACTGGTCTGCAGGCTTGGATGGGAAGCTGTTGGAGCAGGTGAGAATCCATTTTTTTTCTTTATTTTATATCACTTTAGGCCCCTTTCACTGAAATTTACTGAACAAGTGTCAGCACTGAGCAATCCTCAATAAGAACTTTACACAGGCGAGCACGATCTAGATCCAAGAAGCTCCATGAGTCCTCCTTGAGAAACTCGGACCGATATTGCGCTTGTAAAATTACAACTTTCTATGTGAGTGTGATGCGATTTGCAAGAAGATTGCATTACATCGCATGAGTGAAGAATTGTGAAAAATGCAGGTTTTTTGAATAGGCAAATTCAAAAATTGCATATACATGCGGGTGCGATGCGATTTTTTAAATTTGCCTGTAGGAAATAATGGGTGAGTTTTCTGCAAAACTGCATAAAACATAGAAAATGCTGTGACTTCTCTATTCGCAGCACCGCTGCGAGAGAAAAGTTGCACACCTAAATACACCCATTGAAAACAATGAGGTCTGTTTCCGTGTTTGTTTGAGCATCTCGCAATGCACAAAGTTTGCATGGGAAACTCGCCCCCATGAAAGCACCTTAATCCTATCATCAGGTGTATGAAATCAACAATAACACTTGTACTTAAAGGGGTTTTCCAGTGAAATACTATTGATGACCTATCCTCAGGATCCTGACCAATCCGCTGGGCAGGCGCATGCTGTCAGCGCTGCAATAACGCAGAAGTCAGAGTGGAAGCCTCCGCGCCGCCCTCCGTGTAGTGGTCGGTGCTTGTAACTGTAGGCACGGCTTTCATTGAAATCAATGGGTTTCAAGCGCCGACCACTATAAGCATATAGTCGCGGAGGCTTCCGCTCCGACCTCTGTATTTTGAGCAGAAGTCTCCCCGCCGACCTCCCATGTAGTGGCCGGCACAGATAACTGCAGGTACGTCGCTCATTGATTTCAACAAGAGCCATGCCTGCAGTTACAAGCGCCCGCCACTACACAGAGGTCGGCATGGAGGCTTCCCTTCTGACCTCTGTGTTTATTATAGCGCTGACAGCACGCGCCCGCTCAGCTGATCGGTCGGGGTGCTGAGCGACGGTCCCTGGCTGATCAACTATTGATGACCTATCCTGATGATAGATCATCAATAGTATTTCACTGGAAAACCCCTTTAAAGACTAACTTGAATACTAACTCCCCTCCAAAATTGAAAATTCAGATTTCAACTAACCCCAACATTGCATTCTCCTCATGTCCCACGGTCATGGGTCCAGGAAGCTGAGATATAGCATGATCACCGTGCTAGAGAGATAGTTACTAATGATTTTCTACCTTGCCACAAAATAGTGGCATGGTGAACAGAAAATCATTTAGTGACTTTGGGTTGTAACTTTTCCCCACTTTACGCAGACTTTTGTAATGAGTTCACTAACATATTTGTGCTGCCTAAGGATGTAGTAGAGATTCACGCTCCAGGACTGTAGATTCTAGATGAGTTCATGGGGAATATATTGATAATCTAACTGAATGATTAATTCTGTAGAGCAGGGATCCCCAACTCCAGTCCTCGGGGACCACCAACAGGTCATGTTTTCAGGATATCCTATGGTAAGAACACCTGTGGCAATGTCTGAGGCACTGACAATAATTACATCACCTGTGCAACACTGAGTAAATCCTGAAAACATGACCTGTTTGGGGTCCCTGAGGACTGGAGTTGAGGAACACTGCTGTAGAGTACAGTGAGTAGAGTAAGCCAACTTTTTACAGTTGCCTACGATGGTTGCTCTAGGTCCACGTAGTGCATCTGATTCGAGCCATTGTACATGTTGGCAAGTCAGTGGCTCGCCAACCTAGCAGTAGCCTTCTTCTCGCATGACAGCTGATTTCCGTACTCCCTAGATTATAGCTTTGCCCCTGGTGATCTGCCTGGCAGTGAAGCACACTCTCTATTGTTCATTGCAGGCTATTTGGCGGTCTGGTGGTAGACATAAAAAGGAAAGCTCCTTGGTACTGGAGTGACTACAGGGACGCGCTGAGCTTGCAGTGTGTGGCTTCTTTCCTCTTCCTATACTGTGCTTGCATGTCTCCGGTCATCACATTTGGGGGTTTGCTTGGAGAAGCTACAGAAGGTCGAATAGTAAGGAAATTCCATGTGCCTAATTCTGCCTAGATCCATCCTCACCTATCTTCTTGTTGATTACAAGTCAGCAAATCTTGCTCATTAGATCAGATGTTTAATTGCCATCATTTACCTCTAATCAGGATAATCCAAATTTCTGGCTTTATTTAAGCACTGAACATTTCTGCCTATTGCCTGTTTAATGACCAATTAATGGCTTTACAGCTCAGCAGTTTCCATCGCCTTGATGCCGGTTTTTGGTAATATACAGCTAAATAAATATCCCCAATTATTCGACTCCAAAACTGTTACATGACAGCCTTAATTTACCAGGGTGGGCAATCACTTCAAGTAATCTATTACAGTAATTCAATCCCATCTTCTGTGAAAGGCCTAGTCACATTGAGACTGCTCTCATTGCAGCTGCATGTTGTCTTGTAAATAGGGTTTGTATTGATGTGTTTTCTTCCATGACGTGCACTGAATAAACTGGTGTTTGTTCCCCTACAGAGTGCAATAGAATCCCTGTTTGGTGCTTCTATGACAGGAATAGCTTATTCGTTGTTTGCTGGACAACCCCTCACCATCTTAGGGAGTACAGGACCCGTGTTGGTGTTCGAGAAGATTCTTTTCAAGTTTTGCAAGTAAGGTCAACTTTTTCTGCACGTCAATGTCAGACCTTTTAACAAGCCTTGTAACAGTAACTGGGAACTATAAGCCAAAGCCAAAATCTTCTCCACAAGGAAAATATAACCATTGTTGGACTGCAGTATACAGAATGGCTTGCAGAGAGCTACAGACAGGCACCTGGAACCTGAGAGACGGTTAACACTGGTGAGTGTGGCAGAAACGTAAGATAAAAGTGTCAGTTTCTGCCACACTCAGGGGAAATTGATAGCTCAGTGGAGGTGAAAGGGCTGCTAGCCTGAGGTCCCATGTGGACCTCTGGACGCCTCAAGTCGGTCAGGGATGACAACCCTCGACTCTTACCCTGGTGAGGACTAGTGGAAGCCTCGAGCCGGACAGAGACGGCAACCCTCGGCTCTTACCTTGGTGGGGGTTGACAAATTAACTTTGTGTGTGCTGTATATCCTTGCTGTGACGTGGAATAAAAACTGGCAGGTGCCAGATTTAAAAGACAGACAAGCGGTTGAGCACGCATGCTGCTGCATCACTCCTTTTTGTGGGACTGCCAGAGGTGGCCAAGCACTTGAACTCTACTATGTCTGCAGTCCCATTGTAATGTATCGAAGCAGTAGTGCCCATGCGTGACCACTGCTCAACTCATTAATTCAGGGACCTTTGGGATCCCCGTTCCCGTGATCAGTGGAGATCAGATCCTCGTTTCTGTGATCAGTGGAGGTCAGATCCCCTTCAATCACATAGTCATCATGTGGAGAGGCGATAACGTCTTTTATTGGGAAAACTACTTTAATCAGAGCATCACAAAGCATCCTACATGATGCCAGCTTGACAAAGCTCTGCCGAAGAATACCACCTGGGGCAAATAGTTGGGAATGGTGTGCAGCTCTGGACGTCCGTGAATGAGAGCCGCAGGCTCTCCAGTATGCAATTCACAGCAGCAATATAGGGAGCAAACATCTCTGAACTTTTTATTATTTTGAGGAGACGGCATATAGAGCAAAACATCATAATTATCTTTCCATTGTTCTCCGGGGAACAATTACCCTCTCAAACACTGTTTGCGCTACGGGGCTGAACCGCTGTCGCTATAGACATGGCAAGTGACAGCATATACCAATTTTTCCCTTCTAAATGGCACATCAATTTACATAATTGTTCCTGTACGTTCACGGAACATGTCAACATTGATACTGCAATTTCCTTCATCGTGCGCTCATGTTTTATTTATGTTCTGACTAATACATAATGACACCTTTGATTAATAAATGTGCTTCTTTCCTTCCTGAGATGCAGAGCGATTTTCCTTTTCTGGCTTCTTTTAGGCATTTTGTTATTTTTTTTTTGCCTGCAAGAATCCCCAACTGAATGTCTGGATTAGTCATCATCTGGTTTAGAACAGATTTTTTTTCAGCCTGATCACATGACCGCGTTTGACGTCTTTTATGTCTTTAATTGAATAATTCATTGTTTTGTATTTGAAAAGAACAGCGCAAATCAGAGGAGAGCAAAATCATCCGAACAACATTTCTTTGAAGGTGAAACCTCAGTTGGATGGAATAGAAAGTTCCTGCAAATGTTCAGATCTCTAGTGCCGCTTTCTTCCTGCGCTGATTGATGAGCATGTTTGTCTTTCATTGTTCTATGCACAAGCGCCGGCTGCCGCTTCCCATTATATTAACTGTTGCCGTTCTCGCTTCTTTCGCAGAGAGTACGACCTGTCATATCTATCACTGAGGGCATGCATTGGGCTGTGGACGGCTTTCCTCTGCATTGTTCTAGTTGCCACTGATGCCAGCGCTTTGGTTTGTTACATCACACGATTTACAGAGGAAGCATTTGCCTCGTTGATTTGCATTATTTTTATCTACGAAGCCATAGAGAAGCTGATACATTTGGGAGAGACATATCCTGTTCACATGCACAGTCAACTGGACAAGCTGACTCTTTATTAGTAAGTGCTTTACCGTACTACCAATGTATGAAGGTCATGATTGAGGAATGCTGGCACACTATAATGGCCCATTCACCTGGGCATATGCAAGCTGCAGGTGAGATCCACTGGTGTAACTTGCAAACGGATGTCTGAATGGGCCCTGAACTAGAGCAAGATGGTTGGATGGTGGAAAGAGAATTATCCTTCTGTAGCATTGAATTGATAGGTCAACTTGGGTCCCACTCCTCCCCACTAAGAGCTCCATTAAATGTTCTTCATCATTAAATAGATTACCTATCTTCTGAAAATTAGGATATCTGATTGGTAGCCGTTCACTGCTCAGGATCGGTGTCGATCAGCTGATTGAAGGGGCCTGTGGCATTCTTGCAAGTATCGCAGTCATCTTCAGAGTTTCGATCATGTCCATACTCGAAATGGCGTGTAATTTATAGTGGCCATTCTATAGGCTTCTCCCATTCGCATCACTTGAGTACAAAGATGATTGTGCTCAAATATAAACATCGAAGAAGCTGTAAGAGCACTGTGGCCCTTCAGTCAGCTGATCGGTCCAGGCATCGGACCCCCACTGATCAGATATTGATGTCCTATCCTGAGGACAGGCCATCAGTTTATAAAGGCTGGATAACTCCTTCTTAAGCCTTTAAACTTTATAGCTACCATTCTGTTTTAAAGGGCCAATAAGATTTGGGCTTTTTGCAGTTACCTGAAGGGACGCTAACACATATTGATTTATACCGTTAGCTTTGAACTACATTAAAAGTTGTATAAATCTGTGTGCAGTGAGTCCCCACTATTGATGGCTGAAGGCAGCCGCTTTGACATGACCCCGCTAGTAGTCAACTGTCCTGTACACAACTCTATATGAGGCTCTAGTCTGGACAGAGGATTGGGAATTAAGATAAACCTTAATTATCTTGTGAATAGGGCATAACTTCTTTTGGTGGATCACTACTTTTAAGCCCTCATGTGCAAGGCCACATTAGAGCTTATTCAAATGGGCAAAAGGTTCATACATTGTGCTTGATTTAAAAAAATAAAATAAATTTTGTTATTTATATAGCGCCAACTTATTCCGCAGCGCTTTCAGGTAATTTATTTATTACCCCCCCCAACAAGCAGGGTACTCCTTTTACTGACCTTGGAAAGATGGAAGGTTGAGTCAACCTTGAGCCGGCTACCTGAACCAGGCGGGGATTGAACTCGCAACCTTCAGGTCGTGAGTGAGTTCACTTCTGCATTTCTGCTGCCTTAGCACTCTGCACCACACAAGGCTCCAACAGATTTAATTGGAGCATCATTTCTAAGTGCATATGGTGCTTGCAGATTGGGGAGTTGTTCTAATGGTGCGTGGCTGACAAATATAGATTCTTTTTTGACTAAATGAATGGGAATTGTCAGAAAAGTATTTTTTGGGGTAAATCACATTATTTCTGGAGAACACGTCATCCTCTTTGAGCGCCATAAACTACATCATGGGCTCAACATTGAGGGAATGGAGAGGTATGTTTTGTACTCATTGGGTGCCCCATTCCTGCGCTGTGTCCCCTTGACATTGGCACGCACTCACAGCTTGACTCTGTTCAGATGGCTCTGTGCACATGCTTTCCCATTCATCTCTATGGGAGAGCATTTGCACAGAGCTGTCTGAAAAGAGTCACTATATGCACGTGCCAACTTTGCAGAGACACAGTACAGAAACAGGGAGCCCAGTATCAAACATAGCCCCCTGGACTGTCCATTCCTTCACCTTTGAGCCCTATAATGTAGCTTATAGAGCTCCGAGGTGACGACCGGTTCCCTTTAAATACACTCCGCAAAATTTGAATTGACTTTCCAATGGTTTTTGTTGTGGTAAGTGTTCATTTCAAGTTTGCTGAACCTGATGCTATGCGTCGATTAAACTGTATGTGAACTCTCTCATCTGCTTCACAAGTCCGGGAGCTGATATCTGCATATTGCATATACATGTGGGGACATGTATAGGGAGTGATGCCAGCATTGTACACTTCTGTACTAACCTTCATACAAGTGACATAGTTTCGGAAAACCAGTTAGTTTACTTTCATCTGTGTAGGCACCGTGGGAGCTGAAGTTGAACAACCCCTTGAGAAAATAATGTGCGATCTGAATGACCTGAGTATTTCAGTATTTTTTATTTTTAATAACATTAAATTTACTCAGAAAGTAAAAATTCCTCCATATTTCTTCTCTCTAGCTGTAAATGTGCCGCTCCGGAAGTCCCGTCCAACAAGACCTTACTGTACTGGAAGGAAAATAACATCAGTCTTTCTGAAGATGATTGGGCCAACCTCACAGTTAGTGTAAGTGCATGAAACGGTTTGACATCCGCCCATGAGGTCCGGGGGTTCATCTACTGTAGGTAGAAACAACTTGGACATCTGTTTCCTAAGCAAGTTCTGTAAATCGTAAGGTTAAGTAAAAGAGAGGGAGGGGATCTGTAGAATTTAGCCCCATTCAAAGAATATCTTCTCTACATCCTTCACCCCCCCCCCCCCCCCCTTCCCATGTAAGTCGGGATGTTTGTAAAGTTAGTGGCCCTCGGATGGCTTTCCATAAGCTTGCAGGCTGAGATAATACAAGTGTGCATGTTTCAATGAAGGGAAGGAAGGAGCACAGAAAATGCATCCCTAAACACTAGAGATGAGCGAGCGTACTCGGTTCGGGTGTTTTTGCACTCGAGCACCGCTTTTTCCGAGTAACTGACTACTCGGATGAAAAGATTCGGGAGGCGCCGGGGGTGAGCCGAGGGTTGCAGAGGGGAGTAGGGGGGGAGAGAGAGAGAGCTCCCCCCTGTTCCCCACTGCTACCCCCCGCTCCACCACGCCACGCCCCGAATCTTTTCGTCCGAGTAGTCAGTTACTCGGAAAAAGCGGTGCTCGAGTGCAAAAACACCCGAACCGAGTACGCTCGCTCATCTCTAATAAACACCAAATCCTTAGATCCACGAAGTTCGTCTAAAACACTTGATGCCCGTTTCCTGATTCTTCCATATATTTTGTTTTTAAGAATTGTAAAATTATGCATGGAGAGTTTGTGGGACCTGCCTGCGGACACCACGGACCGTACACTCCAGATGTCCTCTTCTGGTCTAGCATCCTGTTTTTTACCACATTTGCACTGTCTGGCACTTTGAAAACGTTTAAAACAAGTCGCTACTTTCCTACGAAGGTATGTTCTATGGAAACTGAGCTCTGTTACACCGTATGAGAGGAATGTTACACTTACAGGGGGAAGTCAGAAGTTTCCTAATTTTAGGACTAGATGACAACCTACGATATGGCCCCAAACACCAGTCTTATAGACCCTGCAACTCAATGTGCCCAATTGCTGGCAAAAGTTGATCAGCTGATTATCCTCTATCTGGATAGGGTATAACTTGATCTTACTGGAATACCTATTTAAGCTTCATTTTGGCCCCTTGATTACCAAAATGAAAGCCTTTTTTACTGCAATTACAGCAACTTGATTTTATTAGAACTTCTCATATGTGCCCTAGCTGTAATATTCTGCCCTGTAACCCATAGATTTTAAGATTCAGACTTTAAGGGATTGTCCGATTTATTCAATTGTTATGGCAACTTGCTCCCCATGTGTTAAAATAACCTACCAGCTTATACTCTCCATGCCATATTAACTCTCACTGCATATATATGAGCAGTGTATACGGCCACTTCAGGAAAAGCAACTTTAACCCAATCAACATTGCTTTACAGAACTCAGCGATCGATTACTAACCTGTGTCATTGGCTGCAGCATCCTGTCACATTCCATACACAGGCTGCTGCAGCCTGTAAACATTATGTCTAGAGAGAGACCCAGAGCGGGTGCTCTGGACACAGCAAAGAGCCATGAAAGGTGAATACAAGCTGGTTTGTTATTTTAACACATGGGGAGCTTGTTTCCATAACCAATCCCCTTTAAGCTATCATTACTATACATGTGTACTTGTGTGCTACATATATGTGTGTAAGTGACTGAGTTAATGAATGATGATAATTAGAGATGAGCGAGCACGCTCGGTAAGGTCAGTTACTTGTGCGAGCCTCGCTCATCTCAGGTAACTGCCTTCTCCTCTGAGCGTGCTCGGGGCGGGGGTGGGGGTGGGGGGCAGGGGAGAGCAGAGGGGGGCGGGGGGGGGGGGGGGAGAGTGAGAGAGATCTCTCTCCCCGCCACTACCCTCTGCCGCTCACCCACTTACTGACCTTACCGAGCGTGCTCGCTCCTCTCTAATAATAAGATATATTCTTTTTAAGTATATAAATCTTTGTACTTGTTCGTTATCTATCATGTTCTGTTATGTTGTCTTCTACCTTCCACACTGAAATTATGTATCTGTACAAACTTGGCTCTGCTACATTTGTATCTGAGCAGAAAAAAAAATTTCTGCTTATAATGTACATTTTTTGTACTCAGGTGCGATCGATGGTGAGTGACTTTGCAGTGTTCCTCACAATCCTGTCTATGGTGATTTTGGATTATTTAATTGGAGTGCCCTCACCAAAGCTTCAAGTTCCAAATGAATTTAAGGTAAAGAAGTTTAAATCTTTCTCTCTCGCCTCTCTCACTGTAACTCAGAGGAGAACATTTCAGCTGCATCTCTTTAGAGTTAAAAGAGAAAATGGAACCTATTTCCTTTCTGGCACTTTGGGAGGTGCTGTCAGGTGTGATTTACATCATGCATTTGATTATATTATTAATGATTTATAGTATTATTTGAAGCAGTTGTAAGAGAAAAATACTCAACTTTTTGACCTGCAAAAACAGCGCCAGTCGTCTTCAGTGGCTTTATCTGGTATTACAGTTTAGCCCCATGCACTTGATTGGAGCTGAGCCACAATACCACAAATGATTGAATAAAATGGCACTATTTTTTGAAAAAAATCAAAATATACCTCTTTTTTTTTATTTCTAAACTCTGACAACCCCGTTGCACATAAACCTGACCGTATCATTAAGGGAAGTCTTTCACTTGAATCGAAGTCCCACACATTATGATAGGACTACTTTGGAGTGCTAGATTCAGGTGACAGCCTTCTTTTAATTGTAACTTTCCCTAAAGTTTGTTACTATGGTAATAACTATAAAAATGAGTTCCCATTCCTGGAAATCCCACTGATATTACACATGTAGATGGTAGTGGCGTATAGCAATAGGAAACATACATGCATTGTTTTGTCTTGTGTTCTTTTATTTTAAAGCCAACCAGAGATGACAGAGGATGGATTGTGAACCCTATTGGAACAAACCCCTGGTGGACAGTGTTCCCTACAGTAATTCCTGCGCTCCTGTGCACCATTTTGATATTTATGGACCAACAGATTACTGCTGTCATTATCAACAGGAAGGAGCATAAACTTAAGGTAATGCAGGCTTTTATACTTGTTGGTCATGGCACAATAAGATACAACTGGCATTGTGTGGGCATTTCGTCTTTTATATGTAGCACAAGTGTTCTATATAAAGTAATGTTGACCTAGTATACAAGGATTAGGAGCACCTACTCAATAGCTCATTGGTCCACCTCTTTGGGCAGTCATGGCTTTAAGATGCCGGGGGACAGATTCCACAGGTAGGCAAACCTCCTCCATACTCAACCTGACCCATGCCGGCTGAAGCGGTTTCGTTAGTTGGTGCACATTTTGTGGATTAGTGGCAGCAGATCTCACAGCCTTTTCCAGCAAATCTCAAATACAGTGTGTTCAATGAAGTTACAGTCTGGTGAGCTTGGGGGTCAAGGTAGAGTAGAGAATTAATTGTCGCGTTTCTTCAACCATTTACTAGTGATCTGAACTTGATCACACGGAGCATTGCCCTGTTGAAAGAGAAGCTGCAGTCAGGGAAGACTTATTGAAAATACGATGATGAATGGTCTTAGGCCCTGCCAGGACCCCAGACCATGCCACCACAGCTATTGACCTGTTGAACCCCAAACTTTCACCCTTGTGATACGGCTTTATGCTGTTTACATGTGAGCCCAGCCATACTTATGGTTCAGCAGGAAAAGGGACTTGTCACTTCAGTTCACGTTCTGCCATGTCCTAGGTCAATCGATGTATTTTGGGTTTTTTTTTAGGCCCATGTGAGGCGTTGCTGACAATGACACGGTGTCATTAGGGGCACCGTTATCAGTCTTGGGGTATTGAACCCCAGTCCATGCAAGGTACACTACATGCCATTGTAGGAACTAGTCTAACTTTCCCACTATTGTACTGTTGGGTCAGTTTGTCCACTGTGGCACGTTGCTGCTGAGATACCAGACGTGCCATTCGACGCTCGTCTCTAGGATCTAGAACCACACGTGGCCTGCTGCTGTGAGATCTTTTGACGGATGTCCATCCATGATTCAACCAATCTTGGTGCACTCTTGATACTTTGGATCGAGAACTACCAAGAAATGCAACTGTTTTAGAAATACTGGTCAATCTCATACCAGTCACCACGTATACCCATGACTGCCAAATGTTGTCTTCTGCTACACAGAGAAGAGGTCAGCACATTACCTGAGAGCAGATCGTAATACGGCCCTCATATGTTATCATGTCACTGATCACATGATGTCAGACACCAGCTGATCTCTAATGTAGTGATCATTCAGTGTATAAAGTAATGTAGTCAATGTACTATATTTGCATTACATTACTGAAGAGCCTAATTCCTATTTCCATTCCACAGAAAGGATGTGGCTACCACTTGGATCTGCTGATGGTGGGACTGATGCTGGGAATCTGCTCTATCATGGGATTACCATGGTTCGTTGCTGCTACTGTCCTCTCCATTACGCATGTCAACAGTCTTAAGTTGGAATCTGAATGTTCAGCTCCAGGAGAACAGCCCAAATTTCTTGGTATCAGGGAACAGAGAGTGACCGGCCTGATGATATTTGTGCTTATGGGTTGCTCTGTATTTATGACTACTGTATTGAAGGTATGTAAATGAATAATGCCCCCAGGGACTGTGAATGTTCTTCCAGTTCTTGCACAGGTTTCTTCTATGTTCTCTGGTTTCTGTCTATATGCTAAAAACATATTGATGGTGTTTTACCTTTTTTATGAAATAGACCTTAATAAAAATGAATAATAGTGTTTGAGCTGTTCAGGTTGGATCCCCGAAGATCTTAATATTATAGCGTATCACTAAAATATGCCATAACATTCCATAATGGGAATACTCCTTTAAACCAAACGAGTAACAAAAATAGTCTACAACAGAAAACATTTACAGTCAAGGGGGTGTTTTCATTTCCCATGGTCGAGATGGGAACCTTGCTGGTTACCGGCTGGCTGGGATGACAGTAGCTGAGCTTTATAGTATGTTGTTTCCATAACTCCCATTAAAGTCAATGGGAGTTACACAAACCGCATAGCACAGCAAGCTACACTACTACTACCGCTCCCGTGTCATGGAAACGGCATAACTTGCTGTGCAATGTTGTCTGTCCAACTCTCACGGACTTCTTTGGGAGTCACGTAGATGGTGCAGTTTAGGGCTGTTTTTATGCCCCAACCACCTCCATCCAACGCATTCAGGGTGGCTGGAGGACAGTGGGAAGCCCTAATTCAAGATAGGTGTGAGTCTTACAGGTGGCACCCACACATATCACACTTTTATGCAATATCCTGCATAGATGCCATGAAAGCGCTAAGTCCCTTTAATTCATTAATGAGTTGCATTGAGTATAGTAATGTGGTGTCCTGATTTTATGGCATCAGACGTATGGTAAATGAATAATTCTCACAACCAGCTTTAGTATCTAGTTTTGTAATCCTATACACCAGCATCCGGCCCAAATCAAGTGAATTAAATTATAACTCAACCAATTTCCATAAAGTAGTTTTATGGGCCACTCCCTTAATCTCGCTGACCTACATAGACAGAGATATGATTGTACTGCTGGGCTATAAATTCTCACCCAGCGCACATAGAAGAAGCTTGTTTTATGTCAACCTTCTGAAAACCTGCTTACGGGATGGATGTCTTACATGTGAATTTCGTTGCGAGTTTGATTTCACCCTAATGTATTTCATACTAACGTCGCAAAGGGTGAAATCGGCAATGCAAATCCACCAAAAGAATCGACACGCTGCAAACTTCAAAATCTGCACCGCCGGTCAATTTTTGAAAATTTTCACCGCATGTAAAATCTCATCTACTTCTGCTGCATTATGGGCAGATTCCACATTGCAAAGTTAGCATTGGACTGTGCAGTGCAGAACAAGCAGGGGTTTAAATGGATAACATACAAGTTCTACTGAATCCTTCCCCATAAAGCTATATATCAGTCTGCTCGGCTCCTCCTGCTCTATAACATCATGTCTGCGGCCTGGACAGCAGGTTGGAGCCGACAGATTCGCTTGTATAGTAATATTCTTTCTGCTATTCTCTCACAAGATCTGATAGGTTGGGAACAGGAAAAGGCACTGCTAAAAAATAGCAATAATAACATAGTTTAAGGAGTTGTCAGAGTTAGTTTTTCTTAACCCCTTAGTGACGGAGCTTTTTTGTTTATTTCCATTTTCGTTTTTTCTTCCCCCCTTTTTAAAAAATCGTAACTCCTTTCCTTATCCATCAACGTCGCTGTATGAGGGCTTGTTTTTTGCGGGACGAGTTGTATTTTTCAATGGTGCTATTTATTGTATCATACAATGTACTGAATACAAGTAGTATCAGAACGTGCCTCATGCAATTATAGGGTATTCATAATTGTGGAAGGTAAAGTTAGACTCACCTGGTGCTCGAAGGGTTAACCCTGTATATGGGAGAACTGTTGTCCACGTCGGTTTGTAGAAGTTTCTCTAAGTCCGGTATCTGCTTGAAGAAGAAGAGGCGTCCAAGGTAAGCAAGCTTAGCTAATCAGTCTAAAGCTTGCAATTTATCACTGATACAATGTACTGAAAAACTTTTAAAGAATTCTAAGTGGAAAAAAATGGAAAAAAAATGAAATCCCGCCATCTTGTTTCTACGGCACACAAACTGCTACAAAAATGACATAACTTTATTCTATGGGTCAGTGCGATTACTTCGATACCAAACGTATATAGTTTTCCTATACTACTTATATTTATTTTCAAAAATATTTAATTTTTTAAAATTATTTTCTGCCGCCATCTTCGGCTTTTTTATTTTTCCGTCAACATAGTCGTACGAGGGCTCATTTTTTGCAGGACGTCATGTAGTTTGCGTTGGTACCATTTTGGAATACATACAACTTTTTGATCGATTTTTATTGCATTTTTTTCTTGAAAACAGGGTGACTAAAAAAACACATTTCTGTTGTTCATTTTTTTCTGACGACATTCGTCGTAGAAGGTATATAATGCGTAACTTTGATATATCGAACTTTTATGGACGCAGTGATACCAAATATGAATTTTTGATATATTATTTGGATTCTTTTATTGTAAATATGGCAAAAGGGGGATTTTTAAAACTTTTATCACTGTTTTTTTTTTTGTTTTTTTTTAATAATTGGCAAAACTTTATTGATCTTATTTTAACTTTTTTTTTTTTTCTTTTTTTAGTCCCCCTTGGGGACGACAACTTGTGATGCTTTGATTGCTCCTGCAGTATGATGTAATACCATAGCAATTACATCATACTGCTATCTAACAGGCAGTCTATTAAGCAACCCCACAGGGATGGCTTCATGGGCATTCTGCCATGACAGCCCTGGTGCCTTTCAGAAGGCCCCTGGCTGCAATGATACCTGCATGGCTCCCTGCAATCTCATTGTGGGGGCAGTACAAGACCCCCGAACATCGTTCAGGGCATTTAAAGGGTTCACAGTACCAATGAGCCGCATGGCTCATTGCTACTGTTGCTGCCGGGTGTCGGCTGTAAGAAACAACCAGCATCCAGGATTGTATAGAGGGAGGTTGCCCTGCGATCTTCCTTCATACATGTTCTGCATCTGTAGGACATAAAAACACTATAGGCTGCCGTAGCCTGTGACATTCCATACATGCGTCAAGCCAGGAGAAGTGAGTATAACCTGTTTTATTATGTTTTGCTGTCTGGCATTCCCTGCTATTAGGCAGTGGGGAGAATCATCCACTAAGACTTGGCCTGGCCATGTATTAGATGGTCCTTTTAATATTTTGTTATACCTGGTTATAGCAGCGGAAATATGTGTCCTGCTGGAACTACCCCAGCAATAATAGCTGAGCTCCAAACAGCAATATTTGATATCCTTTCTTATGAATATCAGCTAATTGGAAATGTTTAAAGGGAAACTGTCATGAGTTCTGCAGCTGTTAAACCCGTAAACTGATGAAACAATGATGTGATGCAAATTTATAAAGTTATTTTGAAAGACTTCCTGGGCAAAATATACCTTAAAAAAGAAGGTATTTACATGCAAATTACCACTGAGAGGGCTGGCCCTTCTCTGCAGGCCTGCTTATCTTTCCTAATGCTGCCCTTCTCTGCTACTGTGATGTGGGCATCCTCATCGACGCGACAATCAAACTCTAGGGCATACGCTGGAAGCAGCCTGAGCATAGTTGATCTGTCGTTTTTGTGGGCAGATTCAGTAGAGCCAACTGCGCACTTGCTAGTCCCAGAGCCCCCAGCGCATGCATGAGAGTTTGGTTGCCACGTTAATGAGATGGAGGACATCTTCATGTGACAGTAGCACAGAGGGATGGCAGTAGGGGAGGTACGCAGACCGGCAGATACTGCTCAGCAAGCCTGCCAGTGAAGGTCCAGCCTACCCACTGGGCCACTTGGTGGTAATTTACATGTGGAGGGGGAAGTGAAAATACCTTTTTTTTTTTTTTTTTTTTTTTTTTTTTTTTATAGGTGTACTTTACCCAGGAAGTGTAGCAACATAAGTTTATAAATGGGCATCACATCATTGTTTTATATGTAGAGGGTTTAATAGCGGTAAAACCGATGGCAGGTACGATTTAATAATTTAGAGCATCTTTTGAGACAATAAAAATATAATAATTCTCATTGTTTGGAAAGTATTCTATAACTTTTACATAAAATGTCTCCTTTTTTTCAGTTTATACCTATGCCAGTACTCTATGGAGTATTTCTGTATATGGGGGTGTCTTCATTAAGAGGCATACAGGTAAATATCCATTTTTTTTATAAGTAGCAAAAATACTTTTTTTGAATGTTTTGAGTAGGTGTTCCTGGCACTGATGGCAGAATAGCAAAAACATCATAGTTCAGTGACATCAGTATTCGTACATGACTCACGAGTATATTCACTTGCATTAGTTTCTTCTTTGTTGGCATACTATGTGATCAAGGTGCCAGGGGCTCCTTGAATCTATAAAAGACAGTAGGCATTGCCTAATCTGCGATATTGATGGAATATCCTAATTATAGGTTGTCTATATCAAAGTTCTGAAAAACCTTTTTAAAGGCCACTTTACGGTGTGTTAAGGCAGCAGTATGCAGTCCTAAGCTCTCGCTCATGACCTGAAGGTTGTGAATTCAATCCCTGCCTGGTTCAGGTAGCGGCTCAAGGTTAACTAAACCTTCCATAATTCTGAGGTCGGTAAAATGAGTACCCAGCTTGGTGAGGGGTAATAAATAAATGACCTTAAAGCGCTGTGGAATAAGTTGGCGCTATACAAATAACAAGTCCCTTCCCCTCCCCCCTATTAACTCTATTACATATTCTAAGGAAAGTTGCTGTTTTTAACCTCTGAAGATGCCCATTGCAGTCTATTAAATATACAAGACCCATACTAATACAGATAAGTACGTGATTTGAGCAGAACTTCATTAAAAAAAGAAAGAGCCGAGGTCAGCAGAGGGGACTTTGTGAATCTCTTTATGGCGGTATCAATTTTAATAATTAACACAGCTGGCATTTCTGCCAACTCTTTAATGTGCTTCATCCTGCTGTCTCCTGCCAGGCTGGCCAGCGCACATACATTAGTACAGTACACAGAACGTCACTTCACGGGAGCTCGAGAGGCAGCACTTCTGTCTTTATTGGAGGAAAGACAGATTATGTCTCAGAGCTCAGGAAGATTGGCAGACGATTATTCCCATCTTGCAGCTAAATGTTCCCAGGTGCTTGAGTAATTGCTTATGGGAAGTCTGCAGTGAGATACATTATATGCTGCCTATCTGTGGCAGCTGCTTAGTACTCCTATAGCTGCCAGGGCAAATGCCAGCGGAGTGCTGCTCAAGAATCAGGGCAGCCGAGTGCCTTAAACTTACATTTAGGGGAGATATATATATATATTATAAAAGGGATATTCGAGTCTCAGTACATAAGTTATACTATTTTCTAACATATTTTCTGCACCCGTTCTTTGGAAATTTCTGTGTGCTGATCTTCAGTATGAATATTCATAGGGGGATAAGAAGCTGTCCGAGACATGTAATGAGCATGTGCACAAATCATTAGGGAGGGGGTGTTTGAACTTGTGGCGCATGGAAGTTCAAAGTGCACTGTGGATGACAGAGCAGCAGCCTGGGTGTGCAGGCTTATGCTAAGACCTGCCGCCAGAAGAGACTGCCCAGGCCCGCCCACTGGACCGTTGGCATTTGCATGTGGCACAGGAAGGCCTTAAGGCCTCATGTCCAGGGGCACGCACAGATTCCACATGGGGAATCCTGCACGGAATCCACCAGCGACCCTGTGTACTTGTCCATGTCTTGAAGTTCTGTACTGCTGATGTGTGCGGAAGTGCCGTGGAATCCGCAGCATGTCCACAATGTCAATGGCGGACGGGCCGGGGATCGGACGGCTTCCATTGACTGCAATGGAAGCTGTCCATCGGGAACCGCAGTAAAATGGAGCATGCTGTGATTTTTCATTAGCGAGTGGAAATCGCAATTGGTTTCCGCTTGTGTGCCTGAAAAATCATTTTTCCATAGCATGCTGTGGAATCCGAAGCGGGACGTCCGTTCCAGATTCCGCAGCAAAAATCAGCCCGTGTGCATGAGGCCTAAAGATGTTTTTTTCCAGGTATGCTTAGTAGAGATGAGCGAGCACGCTTGGATAAGTCAGTTACTCGAGCGAGCCTCGCTCTTCTTGAGTAACTGTATTCTTGTCCGAGCGTGCTTGGGGGGGCGGCGGGGGATAGCGGGGAGTAGATGTCTCTCTCTACCCCCCCCCCCATCTTCGAGCATGCTCGGACAAGAATGCAGTTACTCGTGAAGAGCGAGGCTCGCTCGAGTAACTGACTTATCCAAGCGTGCTCGCTCATCTCTAATGCTTAGACATAGAACATTTACAAACTTATATTAAAAAATAGACTTCCTAATCCATAGTTCACCCCAGTCTGTTTAGTATGGGTAAACGCACTGACAGGTTCCCTTTCACATAGCTCTAAATATTGAGTGCCACTTTAAAACTTTGTTTTAGTTGTATGAGGTTAGTACACTGAGGCCACTCCATCCTAGCAATAGCACCAGTCTTGTCCAAGACTTGTGTCGGCTACTGCAAAGTCGGCGCCATTAACATCAAGGAGACTGAACTGCAATACCAGGCACAGTCTTCAGATAAGAGTGGTGCTGTAGAAGGACAGAGCCATGACTTCAGAATCTTCCACATCCCCAACTTTGTTATACATGAATGTTAGAAGAAAAAAGTAGTTAGCATTTAAGTCATTGTGAGTAACATACATTTCTACATTTCCAAAAATCCCTCAGTCCCAGTGATCAAAGCTGAAATATGCATTAAAACAGCTGCTGAATTCAAGGCAAATCTGTTTATACTACTAAGACTGACATACAATTAACATAGTAATGAGGCAGAAATCTAAAGCCAGTAGCAGCTCATCTGTGTCTTTGTCAGAATGGTTCACGCTGGATCTTTTCATTTCCTTTTTGCAGTTCTTTGACCGTCTCCTCCTGTTCGCGATGCCGGCCAAACACCAGCCTGACTTCATCTACCTGCGGCACGTTCCTCTGCGCAAAGTCCATCT
Source organism: Eleutherodactylus coqui (assembly GCF_035609145.1). Lineage (NCBI taxonomy): Eukaryota > Metazoa > Chordata > Amphibia > Anura > Eleutherodactylidae > Eleutherodactylus > Eleutherodactylus coqui. Next base: position 468,036,800 of record NC_089837.1, on the reverse strand, counting down.
CTTCACTATAATCCAGCTCAGTTGTCTGGTCCTGCTCTGGGTTATTAAGGCTTCTCCAGCTGCAATTGTGTTTCCTATGATGGTAAAATACGTCTATTGACGATCTGGAAAGACTATGGAACTATTCTGCTTGCCTTTTCTTTTTTAATGCCTAAAGTGAGTTTTTGGGCTCATGTACAGCTGTGGCAAAAAGTTTTGAGGCTGACAAAAATTGTTATAAACTCCAAGCACTGATCAGGCAAGAATGGGTTGCCATCAGTCAGGATTTGGCCCAGAAGCTGATTTCCTATATGCCAGGATGAATTACAGAAGCCTTGAAAAAAGGCTAATGTCTTAAATATTGAGTCTATACCTAAACGTAATGTATTTCTCAAAGTTGAAAAACTTTTGAAATGCTTAGAATTGTACTTTAGTAACCATAGAAACATCTGACTGCGAGATCTAAAAACACTGAAGCTGCAAACTTTGGGAAAACAGAGTCTGAAAAACTTTTGACCATGATTGTACACCTATAGCAGCTCATAGGATTCCCATTAACCCTTTCCAATCCACTGTCTGACGTCTGAAGACATTACGATTTAAGTCTGTACAGCTCTGATGCTGGAAGACATCCATCTGGGTTCTCTTACTGTATATTGCCAGCCTCTCTGCTGTCAGAGCCTATCCAATGTGTTACCTCATGCAGTACTGGCTTTAGCCAGCAGGTAGCGCTGTTGTATAACAGCAGAAAAAGAGTAAGCCCCCTAGGAAAACCAGAATACAAATTGGATTGGAAAGGGTTAAACAAGTGAAGAAAAAAAATCAGAAACGTGTCACCTGGTGGGAGGACACTGATGTGATGAATGAGTGTTAGGTGTGAGAGTTCTGGCTTGTGTCATAAGTAGTAATTAGAACTTGTGTGATGTATGTCAGACGCCCTCTGTGCCTAGAAGTTGTTGTATCTGTCATTCTGAGAAGTTACTCTTACTTCTAGCGCTAGTGACTGTTTGCCTTGACAGGTCCTAGCTCTGGTGTTTGTCCGCAAAGTCATGGATTTCTGTTTCACCAATCGGGAGCTGAGCTGGCTGGACGACTTGATGCCGGAGAGTAAGAAGAAGAAGCTGGAAGATGCAAAGAACAAAGCCAAGGAACTGGAGGTAAAGGATTGGAGGCATGCGATACACACAACATGTAGCTGTGCAAGAACATATTATGCATAGAAGACTACAAAGTTTCATTCGGTGGAAGAACTTTTCAGTTCATTTGAGCATTAGTTGAAACATTCTGGATTGCAGCCTTTTAGCATACTATATTGGCTTGGGGGGGGGGGAGTTTTTAAGCACAATCCACCACAATTCTGTCTGAAAGTGCGCGAAGAACTAGTGCACATACTGTGCATCAGTTTTATTAAGTCTTTTAGATACTTTTTGCACCTTATTAGGCAGCGTGTCTAGAAAAGGGCACGTGGAGCAGTAGAATGTGACAGACTTAGTAATGGCATGTGTAATGATGTTGGTGCAAAATATTGGTGGAAAGTAAGGCAGCCGAGAGGTGGCATAAGTATAAAAAGGAGTGTCGTAGAGGTCTAGCAAGATATACCAAATCTCTTACCCAGGATGCGCCTCTATGATAAACTTGCTGTAGTTTCTGCCAGTTTGCTTTAGTTTTATGCCATCTTAATTTAAGACAGTATTGACAAATCTCCCCCACTCAATGACATGCGAATGACACACTTGATTGACTGAAGCATTTTATATGACAACAGTTTAGTAGAATCTGTGCAAAAAGATAAAAATCCGCTTTATAAATCTGCATTACCTATTCCTGCCACCAGATGTCACTACAGTACAATAAAAGTTGTAAGGATCTCTGGAAATATTGTTCACTTTACTATAATTGTAACACTTGAAAATGCTCTGAACATCAACAGACTGATCTACTGTCAGATATCACTTTGTATAGCACGTTCTATAGTCTGCCGATTCTGCACCCTGCTTTCAGCAGTCCAAGATGGCCATGGCAATTTTTTAACTACCTAACACACGCTGTGCACTGCTTTCTGATTGGACAGTGCTGATCATGTAAGCAGCTCGGCCCAATCGGAGAGCAAATATAGTGCATTGATATAGTCTAACACTACCAATGCACTGTGGGGGTTAATTAGACTGAAGATTGCATTAGCCATCTTGGATGACCCAAAACCAGCAGATGGGAGGGATGGCAGTGAAAGACAACTGCAGAGAACACACCTTCATCCCTCTCCGGCCCTGGGACCCAAAGGATCACTTTAAGGTTACACATTGAATTCATTTCTCAATTAGGAGAAACCGCCCCAGTCCTTATGTAGAGTCATAAACATGGGGCAGAAATAACCCACTTCATTAACTACTGGAAACTTTTTATAGGAGGCAGAGAAAATGTTGCAGGCTGCAGATGACAAAGGAGTACAGCTCCCCTTAGAAACCAGAAAGTTATTGGGAAGCCCTGGGAGAAACAATAATTCAAGGTAAGCCTAATATATACATGTGTTATTTTATATTCCTAGATTGTAGACCGCACACAGACAAATTTCCTGTTTTTCCTTCACTTTTTATTGTTCCTTTTAATACATATATTCTCTGTAATGAGAGTTTTATTAAAGTATGTTCCTCTTGCAGTAACATAACAAATTGTCATATAACATAGTAACATAGTATGTAAGGCTGAATGAAGACAATGTCCATCTAGTCCAGCCTGTCTATCCCCCTGTGTTGATCCAGAGGAAGGCAAAAAACTCCAAGGGCAGAAGCCAATTTATCCCTTCTGGGGAAAAAATTCCTTCCCGACTCCCTAATGGCAATCGGACTGTTCCCTGGATCAACCCCTAATAGTTCCTACCTGCCTGTATACCCGGATTAACAAATAACCTTAGATTTATAGCCTATAATATCCTTCCACTCCAGAAAGACATCAAGTCCCACTTCCTCCCGGCAGAGGGTTCCACAGTCTAACTGCTCTTACCGTAAAGAATCCCCTTCTATGTTGGTGATGAAACCTACTTTCCTCTAATCGTAGCGGATGTCCTCTTGTTACCGTCGCGGTCCTGGGTGTAAACAGATCTTGGGAGAGATCCTTGTATTGTCCCCTCATGTACTTATACATGGTTATTTGATGACCTCTTAGCCGTCTTTTTTCCAGGGTGAATAATCCCAATTTTGATAGCCTCTCTGGGTATTCCAGTCCTCCCATTCCGTTTATTAGTTTAGTTGCCCTTCTTTGAACCCCCTCAAGCACTGTGACATCTTTCCTGAGCACCGGTGATCAACTCTACTCTCTCCCGCTGTGTACAAGGGCACTGATTGATTCCCAGCTGCTCTGTTTATTTACAGGCTTTGTCCCGCCCACTTTAGGGGACGTCACAGGCACTGCAGCCAATGACAGAGCTCTGCAATGGAGAGCCATTATTGGCTGCAGCACCTGTGACGTCCCATAAACAGGCTGGGTCACCTGTGAATGTAATGTCAGAGGGGAGACCTGGAGCGGCCCTGCGGGACACAAGGGGAGATGTGATTTATATGGTGATCTGTTATTTTACTGCAAGGGGAACATACTTTTTGTGTGAACTCGGACCCCCCGTTAAGTTTCGCATATTTGTGTGACTTATGAAGTCATTGTAGGAGGAGCATGCAACAGGTTCCACTTCAGGGGGTAAAAGTAAAACCTATACTTGAAGTTTCCGTCACTTATTATGACGGTCATATTTGTTTTTTTAGATGTGATCCTTCGGATATCAATATTTCTGATGAAATGCCGAAAACTACCGTCTGGAAAGCACTTAGCATGAACAACGAGAAATCAAAGGACAGAAGGTGAGTGAAACCCTGGATCTCGCACCCTCCATATACTGGCGGGCATCCTGTAGTCCATGTAAAATCTTGTGAGGATAGAAGGAGACCCAGTGAAGATGACTAGTTATAAGAGTCCTCTGAAGGAAAGACTTGTACATCCTCTTCCTGTATGGAAGATTAACCTTTTCATGACCAAAGGCCATGGATGCTCCTCTGTCCAGGTCATGTTCTACAGTTCCCAGCATGACCACTTCTTTTTTTTTTTTTTTTTCCATCGATTGGGCTGAGTGAAGTCTCTCTTTTTGTGGGGAGACCTGTAGTTTTTATTAGTACCATTTTGGAGTTCACCAGACTATTTTTTAATTGCTTTTTATTTTTTTTTCTAGATAGGGTGACCAAAAAAAGCGCAATTCTGGCATTGCATATTTGTTTTCAGACGATGCTTACCATCTGGGATTATTAATTTACTATTTTAACCCATTAAGGACCAGGCACTGTAAATATACGGGTCCTGGGCTCAAAGCCTGTCCGTATGTAAAATTACCGCGGGGCTTTAAGCTTCCTGCCTTCTGCAATTAATTAAGAGGCAGGAGGGGTTGTCAGCTGTTAGTAACAGCTGATAACGCGGAGGAGAAGGCAGGAGGGGTTTTCAACCCTTTCTGCCTTTTCCTTCCCCGAGTACACAGCGCTCAATGAGCACTGTGTGCTCCAAAAGTGAAAGTAGAAGTGTAACTTTCACTATGAGAGTCGGGGGTTTACATGAACGCCGGGATTCCCTGCTACAGCAGAGCTGGAGGGTCTTACTAAACCCTTTTCAGCTCTGCCAGTGACTCATGTCACCACAGGGGTTGCTTTCCCCTGCAACTAGGGCTCCTATGGATGTCCCAGCTACAGTGGGAAAGTGTCAAATTTTTTTTTTTTTTTAAATGTGAAGGTCCCTCAGAGGTCTTATATGACGTCATGGGGGACATACAGTAGATAGTAAAAAACATAATTGCATACATAAGTAGAACAATAAAACAACAATAAGAAAGAAAATAACACAAAAAAGACTTCAACCAAAACCATCGCTATAAGCGCCCTGTAAACCAAAACTATGCATATTATATATCAAAAGGTCTGAAACAAAATGAGGAACCCTTTCCCATACTTTATTTTAATGTAAATATACTAATTAAAAAAAAAATTACTAGAAATGTTTAAAAAAATAAATTTTTTTTATCCCCAATGAAAGCAGAATGAAAGTAAAACTTGTGCTTCTGGACATTCAGGGGAAAGGGGAGGCGAGTCAGCGGTGGGATTGGGGGAGGCCAATCGGTCATGGGCCTATTATTAGCAGTCATGTGGTTTACCTACATTGGTGACACATCACTATATAGGCTACTCTGTATTATATAGTGAGGTTCCATAAATCCAGAGTTCTAGAATTGAGAAGTATGATCATTCTGGAATGTTTCTCAGGACAAAATTGCAATATACCATGAAATTTGACAAGACCAGAAGACTCATCAGAGATTATAAATTAGGAAATTCCTCTGAAGTTAGAGTGACATCACACAGTGTTCTTTGGAAAGACGTTGCATTTTTGTAGCAGTTTTTCATGTACTTTTTTGAGCTAAAGCCAGAAGTGGATTAAAAAGAGATGGTAAATGAGAAGGAAGGACTTCTACTTCTCCTTCCTGCTGGATCCACTTCTGATTTAGGCCCAACATTCACTGCATCAAAAACTGCAAGTGTCGCTGACATTATGTGATCCCCACCTGCCAAATATATTGCAGAACTTTTGTTGAAAATGACATTTGTCCTGTATTCAGCCATCGTGATTGGCCGACTTATGTACGTTTGCGTCACGATTGTTTCTGACTATTAACCATTCCATTTCCATTTCTTGCAGCTTTTTTAAATAGGCGTCTTGGCATGTGATGGACAGCACGATGACTCAGGGAAAGGCCAAGACTCCAATGTGGCATAGCGTTTTGAAAGGAGCTCCCCGTATTCACGCGAAGGATCCATGTTAAAGCCATTGAAAAAAATTTTTTTTCTTATAAAAATATATAATTTTTCTATTCACTTTTCAGTGCGTGCTTAAACAAGCTGGTGTCATCCTGTGCCGTCCGTGCACACGGAAAGAGGGATTCTCCACCACAACAACGTAGACCTGGGACTTTATATGGATTCAGTGGAAGCATGTCAAGAAGGATTCTGAGAATCTCACCAAGTTCCCCTTTACCCCATTGGGGGGTACATTTAAGACTGTATATTTCCAGTTCTAGTATTTGCCATCCTAAAGAGGAGTGTTACTATATACTCCTAGTATAAGAGTATAGTCTAGGGTAACGGAAAACCACAATATAGCGGCATTCGGTGGGAATTTGCTGGTCGTCTTGTAAAATCCAGATTCACAACATCTAGACTGCTGACAGTGGCCTGAGCTTAGTTTGTGTTTCCTGCAGTTCCGTAGGATGTAATATATTCCAATCAGTCGGTACGCAGATATAATGGATTGTGCTTTTATTTAGTTTAGATGTCAAGAAGTTCCAGCCCTTTTCGTCATATAGACCAAGTGTGAAGCCAGAGCGCCATACAATGTGTAGATATAGCAGGGTTGAATTTGTCATCTAGCATGTTGTGCCATGATATCATAATGTATTACCTGTGGTTTTACATAGGACTGCAGATAAATCTTCTATATACCATCCAGCAGTGCTCCTTTCATGGGACTGCCCTGAAAACTGGTTTTGGAGGGGGGGGGGGGGGGTTGTAAAAAGAAAAGTTTCCTTGCGGTTTTGAGGGCATTCCTGGTGGAGCCTAAAATGTCTTGGGATTTTGGGATTCAATATATGCAACTACAATATGTTGGCAAGTTCTCACATTGCATCATTAAAAAAAGGACAATTTCAGCTCTGCTACATCTGGGCTATTTTCACCTTTGCAAGAAATTTACTTTTATTGCTTCTAAAAAATTTTTTAAAATTACACGTCTTTTGACATAAGAAAAACAAAAATTGGACTCAGTGGTGCTCACTCTAATTTGTGATTCGTAGAGACAATAGACTGGCAGTAGGGACCCACCGGATGTGTGGCACACTATAATCCAGTGGGGCTCTCAGTATAGGGTGGAAGGATCTTGCGTGATTCCTTGGATAAACCTTTCTGAAATACAAGTGGGTGAGCTGCCTCTTCCAGAACACACCCGAGGGGGGTAAGCCAATATGAACATGTACGAAACAGGAAGCATATTAAAATCTCAGATTAAATAAATAGTGGGTAACTACTGATATAAGAATGCTCACATCTTAGGAGAACCCTGCCTCACCCCCCAAAAAATCCAGAAGAGCCTTATAGTGAACATTGCAGTAAGAATCTAAATGGAATTGGGTAAAGATGATTGAGTGTAGTTTATTGGCGAAAAAAGCCCAACACAGTTTGGGGGTAGCAGAATCCCCTTCTTCAGGACGTATAGAAACATAGAGTATGTACTTCCATTTATAGTAGATGGAATCCTCACAAAAGCATGAGATGGCAGTTCCTGCCGGCTCTAAGGTAAGCAGAGACATCCTGCCCGGCACAGTGCCTAGAAGTGGAAGTCACCCTACGTGGAGGAGGAAATGGTGTGCCTTCCTTTGCTGGATTGTTGCATTTCCTGCTGGTGCAACGCCTGCCAACTTTCTGTGTGTAATGCACGCCATTTCTGGTTCTGAGACTTCTGGGTGGGGCAACCTCTTCTTTCGGGCAGGATGCTGCTGATCGCCTGGGAACCGATGGGAACTCTCATCTTACAGTTTTATCAAGATTCCATCTACTAGAAGTATAAGTACATACTCTTTTTGTATATGGTCCTGAAGAAGGGGATTCCACTACCACCAAAATGTATTAAACTGTGTTCACCAATAAGCTACACTCTATCCAGTTCCATTTGGATCTTTACCACAACATTCATTAAAAAGCTCTTCTGGATTTTTTAAGGGGGTCGTGCCAAGGTTCTCCCAGGGCCAAGGTTTAAGAATCCATTGTATATCAATACCTACCCACTACTGAATTCATCTGAGATCGTGCTATCCTGCTGAGTGTCATTTCCTGTTTCCTTCATGTCCATCTTTTGAAAAAGTCTTAAAATCATTACCATTTAGTGTCTACAGCTCCTACATGTCTCCCTGGCTACTATCTACTGTTGAGTCTAGTCTTATTCACTTCTATTTGTGTCCTACTTCATGCTAACCTACTGATTGTATGCCAGCAAAAAGTAAGAGTCAGACGAAAAGCAGAACAATATCAGACTACACAAGAGTTTGTAGTCTGTAACCATGGAAACCCACAAATCTGCGTATGAACTGCAGACTCAGAACGGTAGAAGATTTTCAATCAGCACTACATATGAGCAATAAAAAAAATTCTTACAAGGGTGTCATTTGCCTTTAAATTTGATGGAAAGCTGCTTTTATTTTAAACTAGTGTAGTGAATAATTTATTTTGCTTCTTATTGGATAGTGAAAGGCTATAAATTTTAAGTTTTCTGTGCATCCCCCTTTTAGTTCGCCTCTTTAATGACATGGCAATAAGAGCGCAGAGACCAATGTTTTTGTTGCGCGCCTCTTGAAGATATTTTCTTAATATTTTAGGTTCCTTTATACCAAGCATTCTAGGCATGTGACTTGGGTTTCCTGTAAATATATATCCTGTTACCAGCATCAGCCGAGAGATTCTAGACAGAGATGAATATATATAATCAACAGTTATTTGTCACGGGCTCTTGATGTTGTCTATGGCACATGCTTATGTGAATATCTGTGCATCTGTAGACCTTGTATAAACTGGACATCCGGCATAGTGTATCGCTGTGGGTGAGTTTCAACCTAAAGTCGTAGGCAAATGTGGCAGATGTTTAGCACTCACACAAGATGTTGTGATTACAATTTCAGTGAAATCTAGAAATAATTTTTTTGTTTTTTGATCTTTAGTAAAATTTTCTTGATTTTCACTGTATTTTTCTGTATGCAATAAGAGTTTATATAACTTTGTAAGAACCGTTTAAATCCAATTCAGGTGATCAGAAATTACACCTATCATCTGCCAGGATTATACTGCGTTTTAGAAAATCAATTAATAAAGTCATAAAGATATAATTTAATTATTAGCTGCTACAAGCCCAAATCACTGTGTCACCCACTTTCAAATCGATCAGGTTGTATGCCGATCGCCAAGCGATGCTTATCATAAATAACAGCTCCACCTAGTGGATATGTAAGGTAGTACAGTACCAGACTACAGAGCCAACAAATAAACACTGTAATATCTCATGTACGCGCCCTAATGGGCTGTGTTATGCTGGAATATTTAAACTATTCTAATTGTGTTCATAGAACGTTATCTCGAACTGCTTCTGGTAAGCGGGCGGCTATCTTGTGTCTAGCTAGCACTTACATTTTTTTTAAGTTGATTTTGTTTTTATTCCATTTACATATGTCTTTGTAAATATGTATGCATATTTTTATTACTAAATTTTGTTTTGTGACCGTTTCCTACTATTATAGTTTTAGTTGATGTTCTAAGTAACAAACAATATAAGGTGACGTTTCACCTGCGCACTGGTGAAAACTTGTCTATGTTTAACTAGTCATCTTAGGTACAGTGTATTAACATCTTACCCCTTCCAACATGCACGCCCCATTTTTTTTTTTTTGGTCAGACTGTCAAATGAACTGGGTCACAGAAGGGGCAGTGCTTGTGAAAATATACATAAAAAGACTAATTTATCAATTTGAGGGTGTTCTAAAAGTGGAACAGGGGCAGGGGTTAAAACTTGGATTAAAATATTAGGAGGTAGGTTAACATAGTTAAGGAAAACATGACACTAAGACCTATTAAAAAGGGACATTGATACTGTGTTATATTAGTGGGTACAAAGAAAGTACTTTCTGATTTGTTGGAATCATATGGTGTATCACATGATACTGATCAGCGAATCCGCAGCTAGGAGAAGGCTCATGTCTGTGATTTTTGACTCACGTGTATGGGTTCTTTTACACGTGATGACTATCATTCCTTTGCTTTCACACAGGAGCGATAGCCGCTTGCTGAATGGAGGCGGAGCACTCTGGGGATGTCTTCCGGTTGCCCGTCTCTATTCAGAGTAAACAGGCAGTCGCTCATGATGAACGACTGCCTGTTTACACGGGCCAACAGTCACTTGGTTGTTAGGTGGTTCTCAGTTACTTGCCCTTTCGAGTCCCATGTTTACATGGGCTGATGGTCACCTGTATTCACTCTAGGGTGATTATTCGGGTGACTGTTGGCACGTATAAAAGTATCCTGTGCCACACAGCTACCTACCGGCTGAGAAAGATCATATGATATCAGATAGCATGATAACTTTAGAAAACCACTAATGCTTTCCTCTGTGCCACTTTGGGTGAAACTACATTCGTTATATTACTCTTATTAGGCTGGTTTCACACAAGCGTTTCATGGGCGAGTGTCCTGGCCTGACCATTGGTTTCTTCACCCAAAATTGAAGCATCATTCGAATCTAGGATACTCTTTTTGCGTCAGGAAATCCGCGGTCATGCCGGGAAACTTGTCCGTATTACAGGCTCATAAAGGTGGCCGTAATGCGTTTGTGTGAAGCTGGCCTTAGGGTTTCTTATTGATGTCCTTATTTTAATAGGTATGTCATAATGACAAAGTCTGTTTATTGCAGTGCTCTCCGACCTGCTTCTCTCCAGCTGTTGTGAAACTACAAATCTTAACTTGCCTTCATAGCCTCACAAACTTGAAGACCACTGCTTTAAGCAACTAGAATACATATGGGCAGTAAAGTGGTGTTCTCTAAAGTGGTGTTCTTGTGTACTCTTGGGCAAGCACATATCTCATGTGCATTACCCAGATCTGTGCCAAGTTCAAAAATAATTGACAATTTTCAGTTCATTTACATGTATGTAAAACTTTTTTTTTTCTAATTACTGCAAATAATAACCGATGAGTCATTGCTGTTTTTCTTTAACCTCCCCCTACAAAAAGCCTTCAGTGTGTTGTGTTTGGCTAAGCTTCAACTCATTGAAATAAATTGTAGTATTAGATTAAAGCAAATTGTACCAAAAACTAACAAAAATGAATTTTTTTTTCTTCCCCTTCTCATTATATTAATAATTGATGTATCAGGCTGATGGTCAATAATACTTCAGGTCAACATATATCTGGTCATTTATACTTGGGTCCAGAAGTATTTGGACAGTGACACAATGTTTGTCTCTGTAAACACCACAATGGATTTGAAACAAAGTTAACCAATATGTGATTGAAATGTAATGGATATAACTACTTTCCACTACCTGAAATCTGGAATGCATGGACATAACCAAATACTGAGCATCCTATCTCGAGATGCTTTGCCATGCCTTTACTGCAGCTATCTTCAGTTTCTGTTTGTTTGTGGGTCTTTCTGTTTTCAACGTTGCCTTCAGCAAGGGAAAACCATGCTCCATCTGGTAGGATGCAGGTGACTGACTTTGCCAAAGAAGAATATTCTATTTCCCTGCCTTAAAGGAGTTCTTCAGGCCAGTCCTTAAGATAAGCCATCAATATAGATCAGCAGTTGTCCACTGCGCAGAACACCTGCCAGTCAGCCTTTCCGTGGTTGGTGTGCTAATTCACAACTCTGTGGATAAGTGCACTAGCTGAGGAACAGCTGATTGCCTAGGGGTTCTGGGTGGGGGCCCCTCAATGATCTACTATTAGTAGTCTATCTTGAGACTAGGCCATCAAAAGTTAATACATGGACAACTCATCTAAGAAGTTGGGTTACTTTTGTGGTGTGTTTTAGATAATTATCCATCTATAGTTCATCCTACTACATCTATTCATAGTCATCGATAAACACCAGTGACTCAAATCCTTTGACAGTCATACACGTCCATGCCATAACACCGCCTCCACCAGTTCTCTTACCATCATTTTGATACAAGTTCATCTTACTTTCATCTGTCCATTGAATCTTGTTCCAGATCTGGGCACCTTTTTTTTTTTTTTTTAGATATTTTATCTTGCCCCACTGTTCTTGAGTGTTACCAGTGGTTTGCTTCTTGAGCTAAACCTTCTGCATATACAGTCACAAAGGTGTAGACTTTGAAAGTGATATGCCGGCCTTCTTAAAGGGGTTGTCTCGCGGCAAACCTCAAAATTTTACCTTACCCCATTCCCCCTGTTACTCCACTGGCATAAAATAGCAAAGTAAAGCGGTTTTTAAGCCGCTTGCTACTTACCGATCCGACGAAATAAGGACTTTAAAAAATCTCCCAAGATGGCCGCCGGTCCTTTCCCAGGGATGCATTGCGGTTTTCTCCCATGGTGCACCGCGGGTCTTCTCCCATGGTGCACCATGGGCTCTGTGCGTTCCATTGCCGATTCCAGCCTCCTGATTGGCTGGAATCGGCACACGTGATGGGGCGGAGCTACGCGATGATGCGTAGAAGGGGGCGGAGCCAGAAGGCCGCTCGTGCCTGGACCGAGCAGAAGGGGAGAAGACCGCACAGCGCAAGCGCGTCTAAAAAAGCAAGAAGACATCAGAATTAGACGGATCCATGGCGACGGGGGCGCTAGCAACGGAGCAGGTAAGTGAATAACTTCTGTATGGCCAATATTTAATGCACGATGTACATTACAAAGTGCATTAATATGGCCATACAGAAGTGTATAACCCCACTTGCTGCCGTGAGACAACCCCTTTAAGAGTCTTCCTAACTTATGAGGGGATTTTTCTTGACGGAAAGAATTCTACAATCATTCACTTTTGAAGTCTTTTGTGATCTTACAGGCAATTTGGTAGTGTTGAGCTTGACAATGCCTCTCTTCTTTTTAAGGCTCTACTAGATTTATTTGTCCATTTACAAAGTTTTTGTACGTCTGTTAGATTTGAAATTTTTTCCAACCTAATGATGGCCTTATTCACTTTTATTGGCACGTGTTTAGATCACATATTGAGTGTTTCGGTAAATAGCTACAAATGCAAATTCACCACTTGGAATCAACTTTAGACCTTTAATTTCCTTAATTGGTCATGAAATAATGAGGTAACCCACTGCAACAATCCATAAAACTACTTGTCGGTCATTTGTCCAATTACCTTTGAGCCTGTGAAAATGGGAAACTATGTAAAAATTGCTGCTATCCCTAAATGGTTAATTAAATATTTTTTTGGTAAGCTCCTTGAATTAAAGATGACAGTCTGTCCCTCAATTCCACATTTATGGCTTTGTTTCAAGTCCATTGCGGTGATTTGCATCAACTAACATATTAAAATTGTGTCACTGCCCAATTACTCCTGTAACCAACTGTATCTAGATTATCAGCAGTTGTTCCCACGATTGTATTCTTACTTCACATATCATACATTTAATACTTTTGTAACGTTTTAGGATGATTGAGTATGGATCAAGTTTTGTACATATGTAATTAATGGATATTGTGATGGAAAGTCTATCAGACCACTCAGAACATCAAAGGTTAAACTATGAAGAACCTTCCTTCTCCCTCTCTGTGCCCGGTTGCCCCTTGGCTTTAGCAGCTACGTTTGATTAAACACTGAATTGCCTCCACACATCTTTTATAAGAAATGACTACATAATGTTCCTGAGCTGAGCTCTTTGAAGTAAAATAGAGGCACTCTGCCTACCAAAGCCACTATCAAATACAAAACCACCTTGCTCAGATCTAGATATCCACGTCAAGGCAGGTCTTTGTCCCTCTCCCCACCAGATTACCTCTTCACTTGAGCAGGTCGGTGGTCCCTTAATAAGGAAGGAATACAAATACGGTGCTGGCACAATAAACGTTTCTTCCTTAACCACTAGTAGAAATATAGATTATTTTGTTTTAGAGATACTGAATATATATTTATTTTGTTTTAAAGAATGTAGAAACAATTCTTGTTGTGAGTGATGTACAAAGCAATGTGTTTTGGTTTTTTTATCCTAATTTTCACATGACGTGTTGGTAAGACGCAGAAGTGTGCTTTTCATCCATTCTTCTCCGAACACTGTGTCTTCTCATAGTTGAACAACCAGGTTACATATTGAGGCGTCGTATGATACTATTATGTATTACCATAGCTAATTTGTGCCCTATTCTAGTAGCTAGTCATTTGCTCTATGATATCTTAAAACTTGGTCAACTTTGGGTGGCCAATGTGCCGTAGGTTGGACGTCTATATGTCAATCTAGAGATTAGCATTTGGTCTACAGTTCTCTCACTCTCCAGCTGGAGAACTGGAAGTTTTCTGAATTTCGTAAAGAGCGTCTAAACTTCTACAGAAACATTTAGACCACTAATAGAACCTTTTACAAGAAGTCTGTAGGTAACCTAACTTTACATTGGAGTGTTGACTAAAATTCGATGTTCTTCAAGTTCTTCTACATGTTCAAGCACCTTTTTTGAACCTGGTTGCTCTTCTGTCTCTCCATCATTCTTAGCAGGTGATTGTGGTTGTGTGTTCCACTGTCTAAGTTTCGTCATTCTTGGGTATATCTGTTGTTCTCCTTGAGTAAAAGTATAAAAAAAAAAAAACCTGTATGTAATGTACCATCTGTTGGTGTAATGTGAAGAGACAAATCCTTAACAAGATATTTAGGTAATTTTGATGTACGGTATACCAGTATTGCAGTCGGTGCCGTTTCTTCACAGCAAAATAACAATATAATATACTTTTAATTGTTTCCTATGTGTGTGACAATCAGAAATGTCATTTCACTCTGTGCAGGTTGAAAGTTACCAGCAAAGCACATAGGTGATGATTGTGTATATACTTAACATGCTTTAAGTTATTGTATAATGCAGTACAATTGACTCTCTCCAATTACTGTCCTATGTATTGTTTTTGGTGAAATGAAGATACATGTCTACAAGAGTTTCATAGCTAATACAAAAAGAACATTGTGGATTAATATGTTATATCGGTCGCATTTTGAATTTTTTTTTAACCCACTGGTGTAGCACTGATTAATTTTGTTTAATACTACAATTATTTGATGGAGACTTGACAACAGCCACCACTTGACTCAACGGTATCATAAGAAGACAGATGTCACAATGTGGAGTCAAACAGGACATCGATTTAATGTCCCAGCTGGATGATGTTACATCGCTTCCGTAAGGGGGGTCGGTTGGAGATCTTGACCTTCACAACGATGGCTTACTGAGGTGGTTGTTATGTGGTAGACCAAATGATGACTTGTATATAGAATTATTAGGGATTTGTCTCTTCAGCACTACTCGCATACACTGTGTACTTTAGTTGAGGGTACATATTATAAAATTATTGGCAAACTTTAATAAATAGACAAAACTTGCAAGTGTGTGGGTTTTTTATTTGCCGGGAAACACAGATTTGGGGCACGTTTCTTTCACGTAAGGTCAAAAACGATAAAATAATTCTGTATAAGGTTGATTTCTGATGAGCATATTTTATTTGGTCTGTGGTGCTAATGGAAATCTACGTATCTATTCACATTGTCGTATTTTTCATAGCTGTTTTTTTGTTAAATGCAGCATGACCTATTTTTTTGCGTTTACCTCCGTATTGGTATTATTTACTCTTGGGTACACATGGAGAACGTACATTATTCTCTGGTGCAACACACAACCACGTTTTTTCACGCAGACACGGACTGCATGAAAGAGCATTATGTCACACTCTATGCTGATGCATGCAATACGCCACCGCTTTTTCACAAAGTTGGCGCAGCACCTCACATTTACTACAATGTAGGCCAGGGACTGGCTACATTATAGTAGCTGGCATAGGTTTGCATTTGGTTGTGCCGCCAGATGAGACTAATCTATTGCATCTCTTACTACATCTCTTACTACAATTGTTGCTGTGAGCCTGGTGAAACATGGATCTTAGCCAATGTGTCCCTTTGTTCTTTTATTACACATCAAACAAGGTTTATATCAATATGGTGAAATATTCCAAAAAAAAAAATCTGTGACACCAATAAAAAGAAAAAAAAGTATATTCTAAGCAAAATACATGTTTTATTCATAATACACAATGTGCACCACCTTTTAAAAAGTGCAGACAGACAGTAGAACATGGGATACCTCTAAAAGAGGGGTGAATGTCTACCCTACTTCCCTGTGAAGAGTAACAAAATGCCTCCAAACATGAAAAGCCACATATTTAGCTTCTCAGTACAAGATTAGTAAATGGCGCATATATAATAATTCAAAATAAACCCAAAAGGCACAATTTTAGGCTTACAGGGGTTGAAAACTATTGATGGCATATGTGCATAATAGGGCATCAATAATTAGATTGTGATGGCCTGCTGCTAGGGATCCCTGATGATTACCTATTTGCCGAGCTGGTGTGCAGAAAACACACAGCTCAACCCCTACAGCAGTGACCAGGCTTGATATTGCAGACCAAGTTCCCATTGAAGGCAATGGGAACTTTTTCTGTAATACCAAGCCTGGCCACTGCAATGTGTGTGGAGCTGTGTGTTTCCCGGAGAAGTCAGCTTAGTAAAAGAACACACTGGCCCAGCAAACAGCTGATCGGCAGGGTTCTCTAACGGCAGACACCCACCGATCTACTATTGATGGCCTATCCAAAGGATAGTCCATAAGTAGTTTATAAATGAACAACTCTTTAAAGTGCCACTCCAGCAAAAACACATTTTTCCATCCATGCACCCCTCGCCTGATTGCCTGTCACACTATTTCTCCTATGCATACTGCAGTCACTTTCATGCAGTGCAGCCTCCTGACTGAAGCTTTTCAAGCATCACCTTGATGCTTTTTTCACTATTTTGTGCTATCAATCCCAACATGCATTAGCTACAGGCTGTAACATCTGGAAAGTGGGGCAGATTAATTATTAGTACCTTCTATCTTCACCTAAATAAGCTACGGACCAGAAGTATACAGCCAGGAGAATGAGCGGTTATCTTCTTTATTATGACTGTGTGACAGGAGTTGTGTGATCATCATCAGTGACTATGATAAGAGCGTCTGTGTCCACCTCTGAAGTTCCTGTGTGGTACAGATGTATCAGAGTTTAACAGAATATTTCATGTGTTATAACTGTGCCAAAGTTTATTTAGAGTTTTAATTGCTTTACAATGGGTTTTGCTGTATGAAGAGAACATAATGTATTTTTAATGGCTAATGTCACAATGAAGTTAAACTTTGCTGCATCTGTACACCCCATGTAATATCACACATCAGTTATTCTGACTGAGAAATTGACTAGTTTGAGAAAACATACACCCAAGTAGATCTGAGCTTATCAGAATTGAGAGCACATGACCATCCAAGAACAAGGAGGCCAGGAGTTTCAAATAGGAAGGAATAACTAGCCAAGGTAATACTAGCATATATATATATATATATATATATATATATATATATATATATATATAGACTTCCTACCTAATGAATGGGAAACAAAAACACTGAAATGGCCTTTTAATGGTATGAAAAGCAATACAACATAGATGCAGTATGAAGTTGGATATATAAATGGAGGTATTCATTCCCAAGCATATCCCCACTGCTGTTGGGGCTTCCTCACCCCTAGCATACAGGATGTAGAATTGTACTAAATTGTAGCTATTATGAAAATAATATTTTTTATTTTTTTTTTTACAAACGTGTCCAGGGTGTTTTACGTACATGTGCCTGGTAACACTATAGGCGCAGTTAATTTAAATTCCTGATGACCGAATCCCTATAAGGGATCATTCACATCAGCGCTGTGGGCACGCAGTATAGCTGCGTACAAAGATCGCAGCTATACTGCACTGAAGATTGCAGCCGCTTGAATGATCCCATTTACAGGATCGTAGGTGCATGTCTATGGAAAGCACGCACCAGAGATAGGTCAGGTCCTATCTTTGTGCGCACCACGAAGCTTAGATGCAACCTGGAGTCGCATGTCCTAACTTCGTTAGGTGCGTGAAATTAGCGTGTCTAACATTTCATGTGAATGCTTCTATAGGAAACCATTGATTCCTATAGAAGCGCTTCTGTGTGCGGCTATACTGCGCGCCCATAGCCCTTGTGTGAATGAACCCTTAACGAGCTAATGGTTTCCATAGGCATACTGGTATTCTGTATTGAGGATTTCATGTACTCCCACCTTCTCTTCACAATGGGTCCTTCAGAAATACCCCTTCAGGCAAGTGGCTGCAGTAATGTCCTTCATATGTGCAGACATAGATGTTGGCATCAATTTACAGTATACCACTTTTCAAAAAAAGGTCTCTTAAAGGTGGCACTAACAATATAGTTAATGGCGAACCCACTACTGGGCCATGCTTTATTCCACACAAAATATTGGAGTTTTGTACATAGACCCTTCAAGAATGGAGAATAAAAAAAGCAAAAACATGATATAGAGCTTTTCACATGAACCTGAAGTCAAAGGACTTGGACAGTAATTTTTATTATATTTGACACACTAGACTATATTTTTACTGACAAAGCCTTCTCTTCATCACCTGGGATTTCAAACTTTATAGATACAAGTATATAACTGGAGTACTATTATCCCTTGGAACACCAAGTAACCTTTGCACTAATATCTGTAGCTGAGCTCATAGAATTTAATGCTTTATGTTTTACTGCATCCTGTGAGATCAAAATCTGTTGCACACATCTGTGGTATGGCTGCATTACAGTGTTCACATTATGGCTGTAACAACTAGTCTTCGGGGTGGTTCTATTGCAGTGAACTTGCTGTAGATAATTTGATTGGAAGTAAAGTATTGGACACTGACCATGGACGGACATGTTTCTCTAATCTCATGTAGCCTGGTCAAATCGGTTTTCTGGTTTTATGCAAATTAAACTTAAAGGGTAGTCCAACTCTAAATGATTGATGATACATGCCTCTGTCTCATAAAACAATGCCAGGTGCTTAGCTCATATTTTGATCAAAACATGAACACCCATCTGCCATGTACAGATGAGCTTTATTGGATGGGTTCCTAACTCTGAAAGACACCTGTTTGGGCATTTTTATGCTGTTTGTATTAACAACAGTTGAGCAATGTAATTCAGATGTTAAATGTGTATGAGTGCTGAGGCATGTATTTCTGTAACTGCATGGTTTACCTGCACCTTTGCATTTATTTTATTTGTTGAAAGTACTAACTTTGTTTTTCATTGCTATTCTTTAGAGTAGGTCATCAATAGCTGACCAGCAGAATCTGCTGCCCGGGATCCCTAGAATCAGATGTTCACTAGGCTTGTGTGTTAGTTTGTCATTGAAGTGAATGCAAACTGTGTTGCAATACCATACCAGGCCACTGCAGTGTGTATGGAACTGTGTGCTTCTAGGCGCATACACTGATAAAGTGGCTCAGTGAACAGCTGATCGGCCGGGGTCCCCCACCGGTCAGCTATTTGTTAGATATTGAGGATCGATTTGGGGAGGAATAATACCTCTAAAGGGGTTATGCCATCAGATACAACCACTCTCAGAATGTAGCATCCCTGCAACTTTAGCAAATAGCTGATTTTGGCTGAGGGACCTCAGGAAGTTCACTTTCAGTGGCTGCTGCAAGAAAAATGTAGAACTACAGGGCACTTAATCAGATGAATGGCCATCTTGTAATACAAGGCTGGTTTGATGTCCACCCGAGCAGCTCATAGAGAGTTGTCCTGAGCAGGGGACCCCACTCTGACATTCATTTGCTCTAATAGTGCATATGAACAGGGGTTATGATCTTGGCACAACCCCTTCCTGTTGGAGTGCTTTTTCATTTTCTCATTTTCATTTTTTCTTCTCCACTTTAAAAAAACAAGTTGTGTTTTTCAATGGTACGATTTGTCGTAAAATAAAGTACTTTTTGATTGCTTTTTATTACATTTTTTCTTGGATATGAAGTGACCGAAAAAAGCTCTATTGTAACATTGTGGGGGTTTTTTCTGATAGTGTTCACCTTGCGAGATTAATAATGTGATGATATAATAATATGGTCTTTTGTGAATGCAGAGATAACAATTTAATTTATTTTTTTTTATATGATAACTAGGAAAAGTTTGTTTTTTTTTAATTTTAAAATTTTGTTAATTTTAATAACTTTATTTTACTCCTCTTTACACTTTTCTTTAGAACCCAGTGGAAACTTGAACTTGCAATTGATTGATCACTCATACAGTATAATGCAATACCACAGTATTGTTTATATAAGTGATTACAATATCACAGAAAAAGGATAATTTATTGCGAAAAACTGACCACTTGAAGGGAGGCTCTAGTAGCCCCTTGAGCCACCTCAAGCTTGGATGAAAGATGTGGTAAAGGTAGGCATGTTCCGTTTGGTATCCTGCGGCACATTGGTCCATAATGCTGTAACTGAGCCTCCAGATCATGCAAACTCCATAGGCTATTGAAGTTGGCGTCCCAGATGGTCCGATACATGTTCTATTGATGACTCTGGATGGCAGAAAACATGCTTGCCAGATTATCCAGTGTATCCTCTCTCCTGGAGGTCTGTCGTAGGCATCTGGAGCTCAGTCACTTTGGGTGCGTGCCCTCATGCATCCACTGATCCCAACATTTCCTAGAAGTCTGGTTGGAACGGTCCAGGTGGCGGCAATTTGTCAATACGACCATCCAGCTTCTTGCGTTTTAATAATGCGTCCATCTCAAACTCTGTTAACGGGGTGAAATCTCTTTGATTGCATCGTAGAGGCGTCTAGTGGTCAACAAGCTCTACACAAGCTGGAAAAGAGGTCACTACACACAAGTAGCCTCTGAAAGCCTTTTTATCAGCTAGGAGTGGAACCAATTTTAGGACATGAGGTGGCAAGACCGTTCATCTGATCAGTCCACCACTCTAATCATTTGTATATCCGCCTGTTTTTTTTTTTGTTTTTTTTTTACAAAGAGTGTATATAGTTATTATGCTTAATTACCATAAAACTAGAAAAATTATTTTAACAAAGTACAAGGAATAACTTTTTGCTTTGATTATAAAAATATGTGAATGCTGTATGTCTACAGAGAGATGTGTTATAATCTCTCATATGCAACACAATACATATACAATTTGAATTTCACAATCAATAGCAAACAAAAAATAACTACAGTCTTACATTAGACAAAACACAACCATTCTGCTCTGCATTTGGCAATCAATCACCTTTCCTAATGGAGCCTCAACATGATACAATGGCCTTCTATTTTCTAATATTTTCATGGGTTACAATATCTGTCAAAATACATAACAAGGTGATGATCTACAGTATTTTGGATTATTTTTGTCTTTATGCACTACTTTTTTGTTTATCAATACAGAAATGTAAAATCATCATAAAGTGATGTTAACCCCTAATGAAAGAAGTTTTGTACCGTGTTAAGGCCCATTTAAACAGGACAAGTGTCGGGGAAACGATGCCTGACACCCTGGCCTCACGCACATACTAGCTCAAGTGCACCTGCACGGGCGCTAGTATCGCTGGCTCACAGCGGGGAGGCTGGAGGAGTTTTCTCTCCTTGCGCTCCCCCATCTCACTCCATTGCCTTAATGTGGCAGCCGTTCAATACTGAACAGCTGCTATTTGCACTGAAGGATCGTCGTTCAGCTCATCGTCCATCGTTTACACAGCAGTGTAAATAGCAGCTGTTCAGTACTGAATGCCCGCTATGTTAAGACAATGGAGAAGTGGTTGAGGAGCACAAGGAGAGAAATCTCCAGCCTCCCCGCTGTGAGCCAGCGATACTAGCTCCTGTGCAGGTACACATGAGCTAGTATGTGCGGGGACAAGTGTCAGGTATTGTTTGCTCGGTAAGAGAAACCAAGTAATCTTGTAGATATGATAACTTTTAATGGCTAACAAAAAGACATGATGTTATAGCAAACTTTCAAACCTACTCGGGGTTCTTCCTCAGGCATAATGGAACAGATATGAAGAGGCATTTATATAAATACATATACACATGATCACATGGGAGGGCACAGATGTGGTGTGATTAATTTGTACTTCAAACAATTCCAGAACAGGATAAGAAGGCATAGGCATGATGTAATTAATAGCACTTAGATAAATACCAGACAGGGATGAGCAGAACAGTAAAGACTAAGATAATTCAGTGACGTGAAAGTTTTATGGTCTCTAAATTGATGTTAGGCGGGTCACCACCAGGCCAACGTGTTACCTTTGCTCTTGGTTTCTCTAATATTCTCCACTGATGCAAAAAGCCCCCTCCGAGATTCATTTAGTTTTGATCAATCCCTTGATAAATGTATGGCGGGAAGTCATGGGTGGCGTATGAAGCCGGCTTGGGAACAGAACCCAGATCTTTCTCAGATGTTTCTGACCATTGACATTTGTCTGCAACAGTCACGATTGGAGCTATCTCCAGTTGGGGCCATTTCAATCCTTAGATGCAGCAGTCAACTGAACAGCCAGAGGTGAGAAGCCCCATCGGCAGTCCCTGCGCCACAATTGCAGGGTGCCAATGTGTTCACATAGCAGCCAGGAGCCTAGCAAAGGTTGTCAAGACTGCAGTGTATCGCAGTTTATTAAGCCCTGCCACAGACAGGATTTAAGAAACAAACACTGAAATGCACAATATACTGAAATACAGAAGTATTGCAGTATATTGTAGAACCAATCAAGTGATCGCAAGCTCAAGTCTGAGGACTAAAAAACAAAGGAAATGTAGTAATAAAAAAAAATGTTAAAAGGTTTTTAAAAAGCATAAAAAGCATTTTCTTTTTTTATATAAAAATATTAATCGTATCGCCGTATCCATAAAAGTTTGACTTATTAAATATAACATATAACTTTTATCACACATGGTGAACATTGTAAGGAAAAAAAAACATTATGGCAGAATTGCATTTAGGCTGCATTCAGACGACGTATATCGGCTGGCTTTTCATGCCCAGCCGATATATGGCGCCTCTCTCTGCAGGGGGAGGAGGCTAGAAGAGCCGGGAGCAGTGCTCTGAGCTCCCGCCCCCTCTCTGCCTCCTCTCCACCCTTATGCACTATTTTCAATTAGGAGAGGCGAGACGGGGTGGGGCTAATTACCGAAACTTAGTCCCGCCCCAGTTCCGCCTCCTCTCATTGCAAATAGTGCAGAGGGGCGGAGAGGAGGCAGAGAGGGGGCGGGATCTCAGAGCACTGCTCCCGGCTCTTCCAGCCTCCTCCCCATGCAGAGAGAGACATCGTATATCGGCTGGGCGTGAAAACCCAGCCGATATACAGTCGGCTGAATGCACCCTTAATTAGACAACCGATTGCTTTAAAAAAAATTGAATTAAAAAAAAATAGTGATCAAAAATCTGTATGTAACCCAAAATGGTAAGAATAAAAATGATAGGTCACCTCACAAAAAATAAATCCTACATAAATAAAAACTGATATAAATTTGATATTGCCACATGTGTACTGACCCGCATCTCATTTTGCTGCACTATGAACACCATAAAAATCCAATAAACAATGGAATTGTAGGTTTTTACGCCACTTAAACATTTTAAAATGTTTTTCAATACATTATATGGTACATTAAATGTAAAACAAAATACAGTTTAGCCAACAGAAAAGCCCTCCAACTGCTATGTCAACAGAAAAACAAAAAAATTCTAGTTCTTAAAAAGCAAGGAGGAAAAAAATAAAAGGAAAATTCGAAAAATTGCTGATCTTTAAAGGGTTTATTTCCTTTTTTTTATAGCCAATGTTTCTTTGGTGTAAACATTCACTGTAAGGCCTTAGTCAGACGGGCGTTTTTTCACGCATCGCATGTCGCATGCGCAAATCGCGTGACCGTAGGCGAAAAATCGCGGGAAAAATCTGCACCTAGCCGCGTTAATCGTCGCAGCAAAACTCCCGTCTGACCGGAGAAAAATCGCCGTGCGCATCAAAATGCGCATGAAACTTCGACTGGCCGGCGAAAAAAATTATTTTGGTGCACACATAAAACGCCGAACGCAGATAGGCGCGATCTGTGAATCGTCGTGCCCTATAATTTATCGCATATCCGCATAAAAAGCGGACATGTGACCGATACCATAGCGAACCATTGGTTCTATATATGCGCGAATCGCATGCGCGTGCGCAAATCGCGCGAAAAAACGCCCGTCTGACTAAGGCCTAACTTGTTAATTCTATATTGCAACCTACTTAAATTGCAGTTATATGGGAATATGTTTTCTGGGGAGTAATCAAATGAATAATTTATTTTTTACTTTTTTAGTGTTCTGTTGTGACGGATTACAGAAAATGTAGCTGATTACTGAATGAGCCTATAGGGTTTGTTTCTTAGTGGATCTAAATAAAACTCAAAGTTTGGAATGTCTATTCAAGCGCCACTCCAGTGATTTTTTTTTTCAGAATGTAACTATCCCCACAGTATACGTGAGTCGGCTAGTATTCCCTTGGTTAGTTATGTCTATCTGAAACTCCAGGCCTTTCTCCTCATGTGATCTCAATTCCGACCAGCTCAAACGAGTCAGTTTTTCACCAAGCTTGATTCCTGTTGGATCCTACCACACATGCTCTGCTGAGGGGGACACAGATACTTCTATCATAGTTACTGATCGTAATCACACAGCTATAATAGAGGAGATCACAGCTCATCCTCCTAACTGTATACTCATGGTCTGTAGCTTATTTAGATGAATATAGAATACAGATGATGATGGCAGTGTTTTCCTGCAGTATAGATGGTACCGTCTCTAGCTGCTCATGTAAGGGTGAATGCAAACGGCCAGGTCGGCCCCGTGCCCCTGCAGTGACCTGTGGCTCGTCTTCTCTCTGCTCTGCGATGTGCTGGCTGGCGCACAGGCGCAAATGCACAGAGCTGGCGCTGCCATTTCTGAGCCGGCCTCTGCGAGGCTCACACTGAAATAGGACATGTCGTGATTTGTTTACTGCGCGAGTTTTTATGTGGTCAAATATCGGCTGTCTGTATAGGATTGCATAAACCAATACAATGCTATGGCAGTGTGCATGGGCAGAAATTCTGCGGGAAATCCCGCCACGGAATTTCCTCCCATGTGCATTCACCCTAATTCTGTGCTGATGTAGCAAGGGATTACTAGTAGAGATGAGCGAGTATACTCGCTAAGGCACATTACTCGAGCGAGTAGTGCCTTAGCCAAGTATCTCCCCGCTCGTCTCTAAAGACACGCCCGGGGTCAGGGGAGAGCGGGGAGAAACGGAGGGGAGATCTCTCTCTCCCTCTCTCCCCCCCACTCCCCACCGCAACTCACCTGTCACCTGCGCGGCTCCCGAATCTTTAGAGACAAGCGGGGAGATACTTGGCTAAGGCACTACTCGCTCGAGTAATGTGCCTTAGCGAGTATACTCGCTCATCTCTAATTACTTGCACAGCATAGAAGAGAAAGCGAGGGTTGGGTGAGGGAGGGGGAATCTAGAAATCAAGATAGTTACTGAGCATCAGATAGGGGGCTGCACTGCCGGAAAGTGACTAGAATACACAGAGGACACCTTCAGAGTGTGATAGTCAATCAGGTAAGTGGGGCAGGGATGGCAAATGTGTGTTAGCCATAGTGGCCCTTTAAAGAAAATTATCTTTATTTTGTACTAAACATTTATTCTAACAGGATTGGCCTAAACACATGGAATCAGAGAAATCTGGTGACCGACACATAAAAAAAATAAAAAAAAATTTACTGTCACTTCAATAACATTTCCGAACAAATATATCTCACCCAAGGAATGAAGCATCTGATTGGGGTTTGGGAAGCTTCATGTCATTGCCAATGTGTCTTTTATCACTATTAAAAAATATAAAATACATTAAAATCAGTAATTGTACAATTTTGTTACTACCGTAGTACTAGAAAAATCATTCAATCGAAAAATAAAGAATATATACAAAAAAGAAAACTCATTCCACCCCCTAGTAATAATCTCTGGTGGCAGTATATTCCATGCAGTTAGTAAATGTGGCCATGTATATCTACTAATGCATCTACCTAAAGTTTAAAGGACTATTTCAGAACACACTGATGGACTGTTTTATGTTACTCTTAGCACAGGCCTATATCAAGCACCGTCCGTTCAAACTCCACATTTGGCATAACACAGTATGAATTTAGGATTGAGTGCGTCCAAGTACAATCCATCACTCCTCTACAGTTATTCTCTTAGGAGTAATGAAGACTGAGATGTGTCTACAGAACTGACATGGAGGAAGTATAAGGGGGTTGAGGAGCACATCCAGCCTTCCACGCTCCCCCCACTGTTACAGCAGCTACGGCAGTGGCCAATGCTGCTGATGGGAAGAAACAACCACCCTCCTGTCTTCCAACGGCCAGGGAAGAGAGAAAATTACAGGTACAACACTGTATAGAAGACCCCACACCCTTGTGATGGCAATGACTAGCTCATCACTGCAGTGATTAGATGGCCTGCAGCCTGGAAACTGAATGGAGTTAGACCCCACCTACGCCAAAAGAGCAAGAAAGCTCTCGGTGCTGCTCAAGCACTCTATAAAAAGGCCAGAAACTGCCAAAGAGTGTGTTATGCAGTATCAGAGAGACTGCAGTATCATACTCAGTCACTGATTTAAAGTGGTGGAGGCCAGACAGGAGCATTGGTTGCATAGACCATGACCCAATGCTGGGGAGCGGTCAAGAGGCCGGCCGCAGGAGTTGAGAGTTGCAAGTGCAGCGCTAGCCATATGGTAGGGAGCAGCACAGATGGATTAGAAACACTGAAAATGGTCTATGCAGCCACAGCTGCGCAGATCAACATGAGGCAGCTGCATTACTGAAGCAAAGGATCCAGCAGAGCACGGAAGAAGGAGTCTCCCTCCCCGCTATCACCTAGAGGCAGAGGTGAAATGGATGCTATAAAAAAAATGCTGCATAAGGGCTCACACCCACTTGCGTCTTTTTTAGCGTGATTGTCAATGGGACTTGCGTTGCAAGCTGCTGCTTTGCAATTTTTGTGCGACGCCTTTTTAACATTAGAAAGTCCCACTGACAATCGCGCAAAAAAATGCAGCAATAGCGCAGCGCTTAAAAAAATGCCATAGGTGTGAGCCCTTAGGGTGGCTTCACCCTGGAGAGAGAATCGCACAATTTCCAAGCGCTGCGAGAAATCACAAAATTATGAAGCCAAAGGCTCCATGCTCACTTGCGATGTTACTTGGGTTAAACAAAATCACGGCATGTCCATTCTTTTTGTGATCTCGCCCATTGTCTCCAATGGGGCCGGCGGCAGCAGCGTCGGCTCCATTGAAATCAATGGGTGAGAATCACAATCCTCTGCCACTGCTGTGACAGCAGTGGCAGGCGACTCTCCACGACAAGGATTTTTGGGGAGGGAGGGGGCTTGGAATATAAGCTCCTCCCACCCTCCCTCCAAAATAATCAATAACTGTAGGAAAAAATAGTAAAGAATAAAAATACATCACCTTAGTAGCGCTGTCATCTCTGGCACGTCTTCTTGCAGGTCCGCAGCACTCTTCTTCTGCTGCTCTTCTGGCTGGGGATTGGTCTGAGCGCTGTAACCAATCAGAAACAGCACTCGGCATTGAATGTCAGCTGAGCGCTGCCTCTGATTGGTCAGTTTATTTTTTTTGGGGGGGGGGTCTATATTTCAAGCCCCTACCCCCCTGAAAATCCTTGTTATGGAGAGTCCCCTGCCACTGCTGTCACAGCAGTAGAAGAGGATCGCGAGCATCTCCCACTGATTTGAATGGGGCTGGTGCTGCTGCCGCCGGCCCCATTGTAATCAATGGGAGAAGAACAGTATCTCCTGCAGTGGCTGTGACAGCCGCAGCAGGAGATTCGTTCAGCTCTGCAGGGATGGGAGTCTGTTTCCCTGCAGAAACACCTCGCATCCAGGGCTTCAAGAAGGATTGCGAGAGCGATATCGGGGCGTCAATCACATCTCGATATCGCTCTCGCCAGTGTGCAAGAAACCTGTGCAGGCAAAGACTTGTGCAAAAGCAAACTGCTGAAAACGGCCCCATGGAAGAATGAGTGTGCTAATTCCCCAGGACTGTGTTGTATGAATCACTGGCCAAAGTGGAGGTATCAGGCTTATCGGGACTATCCGATTGGGAGTAAAACGAGCGAGTGTAGTTGAATATGGTACCATAGTTAATGCAAGTGTGAATGTAACCAATTAATAGTTTAACCCCTTAATGACACGGCCTATTTTGGCCTTGAGGAACAAACAATTTTTGGTATTTTTCCATCTCCATTTTTCAAAAGCCATAACTTTTTATTTTGCCGTTGACGCGGCCGTATAAGGTCTTGTTTTTTGCGTGACGAACTGTAGTTTTTATTGGTACCATTTTTGGGTACATACACTACATTGTAAAACTTTTATTATTTTTTTTTATGATCGTAGGGAAAGAAAACGCATCGATTCTGCCATAGATTTTTTTTTTTTAAAACATTAATTATGCAGCATAAATGACACACTACATTTTTTTCTGCGGGTCAGTATGGTTACAACGATGCCAAAATTCTTATTTTTTTTTAGGTTTTTCCACTTTTCCACAATAAAAACCCTTTTTTTTTGGAAATAATTTTTTTCTAAATCGCTGCTTTCAAAGTCCTATAACTTTTTTATTTTTTCATGGACGGAGCTCTATGAGGGCTTAATTTTTGAGAGATGAGCTGTAGTTTTTATTGGTACCATTTTGGAGTACATATGTTTTTTTTAAAATCACTTTTATTGAGTTTTTTTGGGAGGCAAAATGCTAAAAATTAGCATTTTGCCTTAGGTTTTTAGAGTTTTTTAAAACGCTTTTTGCCGCGCAAGATAAAAAGCATGTTCAATTTATTGTACACGTCGATAGCAAATATGTGGGAATTTTTTTTATGCTAATAAGAGAAAAAACTTAAAAAACGGGGGGTTTAACATTCTTTTTTATATTTTTATTTTTTGTACTTTTTTTCTCTTCTTTTTACATCATCTGTGTCCCTCTGAGGGACTTACACTGCAACACTGATGATTGCTACGATAAGGCATGGCAGGACTTCTCTTCTGCCATGCCTTATTGCTTATTATAGCGATCATAGGCAATGGCAATACAGGACGCCGGTATCTGGTGTCCTGTTGCCAAAGCAACCAGCCGAGCTCTCGCGATATTATCGCGAGAGCCGGCTGAAGTCACAGAGGGAGTGCGCTCCCTCTGTGAACCCTTTCCTTGCTGCGATCTACTTAGATCGCGCAGGGAAGGGGTTAGCAGTGGGTTGGTGCATCTCCGATGCCCCCCGCTGACGCAGCAGGAGGCTAGCTACTAGTGACAGCCGGCTCCCACTGCGGGATAGCGCGAGATCTGCTATGATCTTACGCTATCCCCATGACGTAAGGGTACGTCATTTTGCGGGAAGTACCCCGCTCCCATGACATAATCTTATGTCATGGGGAGGGAAGGGGTTAAAAGCACTTCATTCCTTTGGCCATTTTGTCTCTTTTTACAAAGCAATGGGTCATTAGTAATAAATATAATATAAAATAATATTCCTTGTGATAGATGCCCTTGCATTGTGTCTTATCGGTTTGAAGGCACAAGGTGTAAAACCAAGAACAACTCATACACCCCAGATGTACTGGCATTACTCCCAGACAGTGTTCTCTAAAATGTGCTTAAAGAGGATACATTTCCTCAACTTTGATTGTTTTATGTTACTGGTAAGAAATTCGGTATGAAATGCTTCACACACAAGAACATTACTAAGATTTACTGTAAAACGCTTCTTGTAATTTGATTGGATGCTAAGGGGGTGAGGTGAGCTTGTGATCAGTCTACGTCATGTTTACTATATAATATGTATTCAATAAGCATGCTTCAGAAGAGAGGTCTGAGGCACCATTCTGCGTCACGGGTTTCCTTCTCCGATGCTTTGTAATAATAATTAGGCATATCTGATTGATAAGTCTACGATACCCATTGAGTATCACCTAAATTAAGTGATTACTTGAATACAAGGCCCCGCATAGTAGGCCCAGAAAGAGAATGATGACAAGAATCGTGGCGCAACTTTTAAGTATACAAGCCCTCCTATGAAGAATAATAATGTAAATACTGTTTTTGTTCAGTAAGTTGATTATTTTTTTGGAACGTAGCGGCCTCCATCATAGCGCCATCATTTACCATCCACCCGCTTCAAAACGCACGATAACACGAGGCTGCATCTTTGAAAAACTATTTCCTTAGGCCTCATTCTCGCCTCTATATCCAACGCGGCTATTCATCGCGGGTGTAATACGCGCCGCAATCACAGTCGTGGGAATAAGCCCTTAATTAGCTAAAGAAATTTACTGCTGATTAGTTTGTTCCTTACATGTCAGTTCTGGAGCCACAGGGGTATCTAAAGCTTCTCTCCATTGCGAGGCCCTTATGAAAGAGCAACTCAGAACCAAACTTTTGGTGCTCCTCGGCGAAAAAACGGGAAACGTTGCATCGCTGCTTTTTTTTGATCAAATAAATTCCAAAACATGAATTACAATTTTCATCACAGAACTAGAATCGCCGTCATGTATATGTCCAGCACAATATAATGAATACAGACTTAAAGTTCAAATAGTTTCTCAGTAGAGATGAGCGAGCCTACTCGGTAAGGCAATTACTCGAGCGAGCATTGTTCTTCTCGAGTAACTGCTTAGTGTTCCGAGCAGGCTCGGGTGCGCTGCGGGGGTGAGCGGAGCGGAGCAGGGGGAAGAGAGAGATCTCTCTCACTCTTTCTCCCGCTCTGCTCCCCCCCCCCCCCCCCGCAGCCCACCCGAGCCTGCTCGGAACACTAAGCAGTTACTCGAGAAGACCGATGCTCGCTCGAGTAACTGCCTTACCGAGTAGGCTCGCTCATCTCTATTTTTCAGTTATCTCATTCGAATATATTTTCACCTGAATCGTTTTTTGTTCATCAACCACTGCACAAAGTCCTTCGCTTTCATCTTGTCTAGATATCTTGTCAAGTCACTGGAGAAAGTTCCTTCAGAGTGCCGCTTAATGTTTGATGTGAAAACCTGGGACTGGTATTCTTGCCACCTACGATCATGGCATATAGAATGAGATTTAGAAAATAAAATCTACTCACTCATGTAATTCATTACTTAATTTCATGATTTGTGTAAGGGCTAGAGATGAGCAAGCGTACTTGCTAAGGCAAACTACTTGGGAGAGTAGTGCCTTATGCGAGTACCTGCCAGCTTGTCTCCAAAGATTCGAGTGCCGGTGGGGAGGGGGGCGGGGAAGAGCAGGGAGGAACGGGGGGGGGGGGGGGACATCTCTCTCTCTCTCTCCCCCCCGCTCATCCCTGCTCACTCCCGAAACTCACCGCTCCCTCCCGCCGGCACCCAAATCATTAGAGACAAGCGGGCAACGAATAGTTTGCCTTAGTGAATACGCTCGCTCATCTCTAGTAAGGGCTTATGGACATCTTATATGGAGCCATAACAGGTCTTCCGTTGAGGTGCACCAGCATTCTTTTGTGCCTTCAGATTTCATACGGATTTCATGGTTTCTAGGATAGAACATCTCCATACACACAGAACCTAAATAATACTTTGCACAAGACAAAATGTATAGGATCCATGCACTTGCCATACAGGATCCCCACCAGCGTGCATGAGCCCAAATTCTTTTTTTTGCATTATTAGAGAGTATTGCTTTGTGATCTGTGAAAGAGTGGTATATCCTGATGTTTGCTGGTTGCAGTAGGGTTACAGGATTTTTCTGATCCATATCATAGATCTTGATCGTGAGCCTTTAAAGGAAGTCTGTCAATTGATATTTCCAGGTATAAGCTAATTGTATTAGAAGATGTGCCACAGGTACATGGTAGTGGTACCTCAAATTTTTTCATCAGATGTGGCACTGCCAAAAAATATCTAGCTTCCTGTGTGGTATATAAATGATAGCTAAACCATTCGATGGATGGATCATCTTCTCCAGTGGTCCGGACTCTCTCCTTCTTCAGTCTGAATGTGCTCCTCTGAGACACCATGTATTTCCGTCATTCTGTGCATACACCAAACTAGGAGATCCTAGTTCCTTCAGAAACCCCTTGCTGCTAACAAAGCGTTAATGGCAGATTCATACTATTTACCAAGTGTCATAAAGAACATAGTATGTAAGGCTCAAAAGAAGAAATATATTCATCCAGTTCAGCCTATTACACCCACAATGTTGATCCAGAGGAAGGCAAAATAACCCAATGGGGTAAAAGCCAATTTTCCCCATTTAATGGAAAAACAATTTCTTCCTGACACTAATCTGGCAATTGGAATAATCCTGACTGTGAGTTATAGCCAACCTTGTACTATTAACACCTTACATGCCGCAATCAAGGCTGATCGTGCCATGTATAGGGTTCACACAGGGACACACTCCCTCTGTGATGTCATCAGCGTGCCACAATGTCATCGCGGAGGGCCGATGAGTTGTCATGGCATCCGTACACCATTCCCTGGCACCTGGGACTACCATGGCATATCATTGTTAGCAATAGCGATAATGCAATGTCATTATTATAGCGATCATACAATTGTAGATTCAAATCCCCTAGAGGAATTTTTTTTTTAAATAGCCCTCTCCCGCCTCCACCCTCTTTTTTTAATTTACGTACATGTTTGGTATTGCGGCATCAATAACGACCTGTACAATAAATTGAACACACTTTTTATTCTGCATGGCAAAAACTGTAAAAAAACAAAAAAAAAACAAAACTAAAAAACAGTGAAAATGTTTTTGTTCATTTTCTTTTCCAAAAACAAAAACATAAGAAAAGTGATCAAAAAGCCATGTATACCCCAAAAATGGTACTAATAAAACTACAGCTCGTCATGTGAAAAATAAGCTCTCACAAAGCAGCATGGATGGAAAACTAAAAATATTATGGGGCTTTAAATGCAGCGATGCAAAGAAAAATTATCTAAAAAAAGGTGTTTCGTTGTGCGAAAGTGGTAAAATCTAAAAATATATATATAATTTGGGTATTGTACCAATCTGCAGAGAAAAAATGTATCATGTCCCTGATGCTGTTAAAAAGCAAAAAAAAAAGGAACGTACAAAACATTGGTAGAATTGATGTGTAAACGCCTGATAGTCGTCCCATCGAATATCACTCCCGTGGAAGGTGTTCCTGCTCTCTGTTGTGGGAGGATTAAGGCCGTCTGCTCACTGCAGCAATTACAAAGGCTGCAGAAGCAGAGAAAGTAGAGCAGGTGCCGGCGGTAGGTAGCCCAGCATAGCCAAGTCTCTCAGCGCCAAGTTAGTGAGAAGGGAAGGGCGCACACGCCCTCCTGCCCCCTGGCCCAGCCCGCCCCTGCTTCCAATGTTCTTTATCTGATAACATGCTCAGATTGTAACCTTAATACAGAGGGTGCACTTCCAGTCCACAGAAAGGCAGTGCATACCCCAGACCCTTCACCCGCTGCTACTTAGCACTTTTATGATGTCAATGGAGGTGATAGAAGTTTATTCTGTTTTCAGGGCATTGAGAAGGTGTGTCATCAATTAAGGGGTGATGATTCAAGAAAAGAGTTGCTAAACTGGATCTGGTGCATGCGCAGTGACTAATTGACAGATGTCTATGTCACAAATGACATCACATGCACAAATGACATCACATGCATGCCATGGATCCACTAGCGACGTGCAGAAGATGTCAACCACGATTCATTGGGGAAAGGAGACCAGACGATTGGAGGAGATAATCTGTTGGACAGTTTGGCTATCATTTATATACTGGGCAGGAAGCTGGATATTTCGGCAGCGTAGCAAATGGTCACAAAGTTAATGGCACATCTTCTGATACAATTAGCCTACACTGGTAAAAGCGAGTGGCAGACTTTCTTTAAGGTTGGTAACTACTATGAATTTTGCATTATAGACCGGAATTTTATTTTTTTGTGTTGCGCTACAACTCATGCAGTTAAGAAATACCCAGCAGAAAAAGTGTTACCATGCCAGCTCATGTTCGTCATTCAATTAAGGGAGATGGAACAATACCTCTGCAGCGCCATCTATTGGAAGGCAGTATTCCTGCAAGTCGTGTAGCTCCGCCCCGTCACGTGTGCCGATTCCAGCCAATCAGGAGGCTGGAATCGGCACATGTGATGGGGGCGGAGCTACGTGATGCCGCGTAGAAGGGGGCGGAGTCAGAATGCCGCTCGTGCCGGACCGAACAGATGGGAAAAGACCCTTCTGCGCAAGCGCGTCTAATCGGGAGATTAGACGCTGAAATTAGACGGAGCCATGGAGACGGGGATGCCAGCGCAGGGAAGGTAAGTGAATAACTTCTGTATGGCTCATATTTAATGCACGATGTATATTACAAAGTGCATTAATATGGCCATACAGAAGTGCTGAACCCCACTTGCTTTCGCGAGACAACCCCTTTAACTTTTTCGGTTTCTCTATTAAAACACTAACAAAATAGACTAGATTATAATTCATTACTGAACCGGAATGAATAGATTTGTTTAATTTAAGGTTTGTTATAAATAAGTGCAAAATTCGCACACTAGTAAATAATAATAATCTTTATTCATGACTGCAGGGGGCCATTGGTTAGGACTAGCAGGGATTGCAGTTAGTAGGACAATCACAGAAAATGGCCGTTACTCACTGACTGAGGAGTGCATATAGATGCAATCTCCTCTCACCATGCAGGTAGCTGACTGCCAAATGAGGGAGCAAATTACACCTGTGCAGGACACCGATGAGACAGCCACTCGCACTACCTCCTGATAATGAGGGGGGTGGATGCTTGGTGTACACTCCCACACATAGTGGATACAGGGTGCCAGACCATTCTGATATATGTAGCTCACCATGCAGACCAGCAACCTATTAATAACGCCATAATAATTCGGCGGGTTGCCCTGCATATCCATCAGTGAACCACATTGGTACTGCCACCCTGGGCTCCCCCTGGAGTCTTAATGCCACACTGCATATGAATGATAGATAATAAATGCAAGGCATTGGTTGGATGTTGGCCAACATACATGAGCCCACTAACCACTTCACGGTTCCTAATAAAAATAGACAGTGTGAGTGGGTGTCTCATCAGTGTCCTGCACAGGTGTAATTCGCTCCCTCATTTGGTAGTCAGCTACCTGCATGGTGAGAGGAGGATGCATCTATATGCACTCCTCACTCAGTAAGTAATGGCCGTTTCTGTGATTGTTTTTATGTTACTGCCAGGGTGGCAGTACTAATGTGGTTCACTGTTTGAAATGCAGGGCAACCCGCCGAATTATCATGGCGTCATTAATAGGTTGCTGGCCTGCATGGTGAACTACATATATCAGAATGGTCTGGCACCCTGTATCCACTATGTGTGGGAGTGTACACCAAGCACCCACCCCCCCTCATTATCAGGAGGCAGTGTGAGTGGGTGTTTTATCGGTGTCCTGCACAGGTGTTATTGGTTCCTCCATTTGGTAGTCAGCTACCTGCTTGGTGAGAGGATGCATCTATATGCACTCATTACCCAGTAAGTAATGGCCGTTTTCTGTGATTGTTTTTAATTCTCTATATTTCCCTTTCTGTAATGCAGTTAGTAGGACAAGGAGCAAGTTATCAGGTGGAGAACAGAGGGGTTTGGTTTAGGAGATATGGTATGCCTCCCTGAAGAGGTGCATTTTTAGAGCACGCCTGAAGTTGTGTGAGTCAGGGATTGCCCGGATAGTTTGGGGTAGTGCGTTCCAGAGGACTGGTGCTGCTCTGGAGAAGACTTGGCGATGGGAATGAGAGGCTCGAGTTAAAGGAGCGCTTAATCGGATTTCGTTGAAGGAGCGGAGGGCACAGACTGGGTGGTGGATTGAGATGAGGGAAACAATATAGGGCAGCGCGATGCTGTGTAAAGATTTGTGGATGAAAGTAATGAGTTTAAATTGAATTCTGTATTTGACAGGCAGCCAGTGCAGTGACCGGAACAGGGCAGAGGCGGGCACAGGGCAGTATATGCTCCCTTATGTGCACCTCTTGGCTGGTAAACTACTTATTATTAGCTTCAAAAAATGTTGCACGTCTTTCATGCGTCTGGTGCATTTTAGCCATAGACCTTATCTAGGCACCTTTCAAAAATATTAAAAATTTACTAAAACACAAAAGTTTGGAGTGGGCATTGCACTCAGTTTCTTGGTGAAAATGATGACAGAATTGTGCATTATAGGCTTGTTCACATCAGCATTAGGAATTCTGTTTTCTTTCTTTGTTTGGTGAGCAGGAGAATTGCCCTTTCTAGCTGAACAGTTCCTTCTTATGATGGAACTGAATGGTGCTGCATGGACCCCCACTGACTCTAATGGGCTCCGTTCGATTTATAGGACAGGTAGCACTGCTGGCTGTGCTATGTTGTCTTGTTTTCTAGTGGAGTGATTTAGATTGCAAACGGGACCTCTGATGCTGATATGAACAAACCCTATAGTTGGTAAATCTTACCCACTGACTGCAATGACAAAATAAACTGCATAAATAGTACTTGCTGGGGAAGAGAGGACGCCTGCGGCTTAAAGGAAATATGTCATCAGAGAATGACTGATACAGCAGCCTCATTGGCCATTGATACAATAAACTGGAGAGGAATCATTGACTTCTATGGGACACTGTTCTAGACCTGTTCTGTGCAGAAGTCACTGTAGAGGGCGAGGGATCTGTGACCATCACCTATTGTGAATGGTAGACCCTTAGTTGTATATAAATGTTATCTTTTATTGTAATCATGCCTGTGAAGATAATAAGTTGACTACTGAAGAGTCATATCTGCAGAAAATCTGAACCTATTACATTTAGTAGCCAAATCACAAGATATTAGAATTCTTTTAAATATAGATAGTGACATGGAAACTTAAAAAACTTAAAAAAACAGAAAAATAAAAAATATAAGATTAGCATAAAAACCTCATTTAAACAATGTGCAATTTTCTGATTCCTGACACATTTCCTTTAAGAATGTTGCCACATATTGTCATTCACTGTAGTATCAGCATGATAAATTAGTGACAGCTCCAGTAGTTGGTGGAGAGGCCAATGTAATATTATATCTGAACTCAAGTGCTTGAAATCCATCTGTAGAGTATAACAGTCATGGATTTCCAATAAAACCTTTTCTTACCTGGTTTCATCTGAAGAATCTCTTACCAAAATCTGCAGACTTTCTGAAGCCATAGCCAAGACGATTGCTCCTATCAGGTACATGATTTGTGTCTTCTTCATCTGGGAAGCTGTGAGCAAACAGGCAGAACATGAGAATATTATCCCAAATTCCATGAAATGAATGTATCATCATCCAGCAGCTGGTACGGACTCAGTTCTTATTCATTGCTCTATTTCTATAGTACATGGATTGCCCCCATTATGGGAAACACTCTTGACTTTCTGCAATGACTAACACAGCATAAACAGTAAGCATCAACAAATGAATAAAGTTTTACAAACTTTTTTTCTAACTTTTCACTATTATTTCGTATGTTGCAGCTTGTAACGTGTGGACCTTAGTTTTGTTTTGCACTCTATGCTGATGGTTTGTGCTGGGGTTTTTAGGTTTCAAGTGTATGCCGGTCTCAGACAGTTCTAGTGCATGATCAGTAACACCTATATCATATTGTATGTTTTTTTTAATACTTATATAACTAATATAATAATAATCTTTATTATATCTAATTATCAGTGCTTGTCTACATATTATCTGATATTTTTCTTTTAACCCTACAATACCTGATTTTTTTTTCTACTGTGTCCACTTTGCACTTGAATCATATGTATCTAAAAGTCTACAGCATGTATTATAGGGTTAAATTAAAAATACTACATGAATACAAGTAAAAAAATAAAATAAAGAATAAAAATTATATACATATACATATATATATATATATATATATACATACACATCAATTTACACTAAACTTACCTTGTAAGGAGTCTAATTACGGCCCCCCTGGTTTCCTCGCCGTTAGTTGATTTCGACTGCTCTAGAACTGCTTCCCCTGCCTTGTCCTTTTATGCAGTCACCAAACCCCCAGATGACAGGTGGTTCAACGATGTGTCTCCTTTTAGACGTCTAGTCATTATAATTTCCACTCCTTCTCCTTCACTGAGTTTTAACAAGAAGGTGTTACTGTGCCCCTTTACATGATCTACAAGAATCTGCAAGACTAATCATATTAACTATATAGTCTTCCTAGATGTTGGACAAGAGAAAAGGTCATTGGAAGTTGTCAGAAGGAATCATAAGTTTGGTATTAAATTCACTGCCTAAAGGGAAAATTAAAGTCCTAACAGTCATAAATCCGTATAACAAGTGGACTTATAGGTTATGAATGTCGCAAAAAGCACGATGGTCACAAAGTAGATGGGTGTCTAATCCCTTACTTTCTGCTGAAAAGAGATATACCTACACCCCAACTGCACAACTAAAGTGACTCTTCTGGTCTGATATTTAAAGCAAAACTCTGGTTATATAAAATGATTCCTGTTACAGCAGAATATATTTTAGGCACCTTGGGAGAAATTTACCAATCCTGCATTTCTGACGGCAAAATTAGTACAATTTTGCGTATTAGCGAAAATGTACGCTGCAGCTCAGAAATCCCTCGGTTGGTATAAATCCTCGGAATGACTTCTAATGCTTAACTAGAGCCAGCTATAACCTTTACCAAGTGTTGGACGTTGCTAAACTCCCTCCCCCTCCCTTTTCTTTCAGCTCCCATAGAAGTCAATGGGATCCTTCAGAGCAACAATGCAAAAAGATAGGGTAAGACTGATCTTTTCTAGCAGCGTATAAAATCGGTTGCCATTTTCGGTCGCCGATGTCTTATTTTTCCTGGCGTGATGTTTTTAGGCGGTTAAAAAAAAATCGCTCATCTGAATGAATGTATTGGAATGCAATGCTTCAGATGGTCGCAATTTTTTATCACAGCTAAATTAGCTGCGTACAAACTCTTGTGTGAATAAGGGCTTAAGCGCATTCCTAGCACCTCCGTGTGCCTTCAGAAAAATGTATGTTAGACCTGTCATAGAGTATATTAGACATGTCCGACCTGGCATAGAGTTCTAGTATCACTTACACCAGTTTCTGCGCAAATATGCATAAATCTATCGGTCCAGAGCAGCCATGCCCCCTCCTAAAAAGTCCTCCACACTTTTTGGAAAGGTGTCACAGCCATCACAGAGAAAGGAGAAAAGTTGCTAATTTTGCACAAATACTTGCTTGTGCAAAAATGTAAAACATTTTTTTCTCCAGAAAATGGAGTAAAAAGTTTTGAAAATAAGCCTCATTGTTTGCAGAGTAAGAGTCTGAATATCATTGAGCTCCTGCTTAGTAATGCCACGTAAAGCAGGAGACACCATTGGATCTTCCCACTCATCTGGCGCCCACTTTCTATACTGCATGCAGGTTTTTGGCATATTTGGATGATGCTCTTATAGAATTTTTTTTAAAAACCAGCCTTAAAGGGGTTGTCCCGCGCCAAAACAGCTTTTTTTTTTTTTCAATAGGCCCCCCATTCGGCACGAGACAAACACAAGGGATGGGTTAAAAAAAAAAAAAGTTTAGTACTTACCCGAATCCCCACTCTGCGGCGACTTCTTACTTTCCTTACCAAGATGGCCACCGGGATCTTCACCCACGATGCACCGCGGGTCTTCTCCCATGGTGCACCGTGGGCTCTGTGCGGTCCATTGCCGATTCCAGCCTCCTGATTGGCTGGAATCGGCACACGTGACGGGGCGGAGCTACGCGATGACGCGTAGAAGGGGGCGGGGCCAGAACTCCGCTCGTGTCGAGACCCAAGAGAAGGGAGAAGACCCTTCTGCGCAAGCGCGTCTAATCGGGAGATTAGACGCTGAAATTAGACGGCACAATGGAGACGGGGACGCCAGCAACGGAACAGGTAAGTGAATAACTTCTGTATGGCTCATATTTAATGCACGATGTATATTACAAAGTGCATTAATATGGCCATACAGAAGTGCTTACCCCCACTTGCTTTCTCAGGACAACCCATTTAACATAGGTCTTGGTAACTGATGGGTACATTTTGGGCTGCGCAAATTGCTTGCTATAGGCCTTTTTGTAATGTTAATTGAAACCGCAATAATGCCAGTGAGAGGCTGCATATAAAAAGGCTATTAATGTAGCAATTACAGCAGGGGAATAAGTACATGGGTACAGAGATTGCACTAGCCTCTGGACTCTGGCCTTAGAGAAGATTTAAAAGTTCTTCAGCCCCTTTTATGAGGCAAGCGGTACTATTAAAGATGCACTATAGTTAGGTATCCTATTACTGGGTTTATATTCAAATTATATGCTCTTTGTAAAAAAAAAAAATCAAGCACCTATGAGTTGTTGTTTTGCTGCAAAATTCGGCATGCAGTTACATCTTATGCATACATGCAAATGATTAGCTGACCCAAGCCCCTAAAATTGTTTGCACCTTTGGCCTACAAAAAGGCTCTCAGAGGCTACTTGTGTGTAGTGACCTCCCTTTCCGCTTGTGCAGAGCTTGTTGACCACTAGATATGCCCAGTTAACAGAGTTTGAGAGGGGGTGCATTTTTGGAATACAAGAAAGTAGAAGGTCATATCGATGAATTGCCTGTCATCTGGGCTGTTCTGACTGGACTACTAGAAGGTGTTGGATACATGGTGACCAGACTCAAGACTTCATTGACAGATCACCAATAGATAGGATTGTCTGATCGTCCAACAAGCGCAAGCAACTCCAACTGTTTAGTTGTCCACCATCCAGAGAAAGATGGTACCATTGTTACAGGCCCAAGTCTGTCAGAACCATATTCAGGTCCTTGGCTGAAGGACATTTGATCTCATGGCACCTATTACGAGTACTGCCTTTGACACTCACGCACAGTCGTCTCCATTTGCAGTGGTGTCGTTAACGACTACAGAGTGGAACCGGGTTCAGCATTGAACCCAGGTTTATCTTGGGCACTGATGACAGCCATGCTCGAAGCCTGGGTGTGAGCGCCCCCAATGCTGGTGTGATGGTCTTAGAGGGGCCATTGCATACGACAGTCAGTCACCCCTAGTACCACTATGAAGGACAATGACAGCTCAGCGATATGTTCAGGACATCGTGCAGCCACATGTGTTTCTCTCATGGCGGCTTCCAAGAGCCATTTTCAAGCAGGATAATACTCGGCCACACACACAAGGGTGCCGCAGAAAGTGACTTCACAATATAGCCACACTTTCATAGCCTGCCTGGTTGACAGATTTATTGCCAATAGAATATGTATTTGACCATCTAGTATGCCAAGTTTGACAGCCTATGAGTTTGTACAGTCTAGAGACCTAGTGACAGGAAATGTAGACCGATATGTCGCAGAATACCATGTGGAACCTGTATGCCTCCATTCCCACCCATATCACATCTTGTATCCAAGCTAGAAGTGACACAACAGGGTACTAGAGCCTCCATGCCCACCCGTATCACATCTTGTATCCAAGCTAGAGGCGATACAACAGGGTACTAGGGGCTCCATGCCCGCCGCTATCACATCTTGTATCCAAGCTAGAGGCGGTAAAACAGGGTACTAGAGCCTCCATACCCGCCCGTATCACATCTTATATCCAAGCTAGAGGCGGTACAACAGGGTACTAGAGCCTCCATGCCTGCCCGTATCACATCTTATATCCAAGCTAGAGGCGGTACAACAGGGTACTAGAGCCTCCATGCCCCACGTATCACATCTTATATCCAAGCTAGAGGCGGTACAACAGGGTACTAGAGCCTCCATGCCCCACGTATCACATCTTATATCCAAGCTAGAGGCGGTACAACAGGGTACTAGAGCCTCCCTTCAAGTGTTCAATTTTCTGCAAGAAGTTATCCCTTTGCTCTGATATTGGAATCACTTACTTATTTAAACGTTACAATCACACAGAGAAAGTTTCATTCGCTTCCTCATTCTAGGTGTTTGATATTTTTTTGACAATGAGTATATTACTGAATGAAACCATGCACACTTTCAAACATAACATACTTTTATTTATGCACATCTCTGGTACGTTCATCATAATTCTAGGCAGAAATGAAAAAAATCCAGTGTTCACATATGTATATCCATCAGAGATGTTTCCCCTAATTTAGAGTTTCTTATTTAGAACCAATATTGTATATTTTTCTTAAATTGGACTGATCAGCAAAGTTCCATTTTGACCCCAAAATACACAACATATTCTACACCAAGACAAGAGTTTCTCCTCCTACATCCATATGGTCATTAGCCATCTTAGAATATATTAGTACATTAGACAAATAAGGATAACAAAGATGAAAATAAGCACAGGTGTCATCAATCCACCAAACAACAGTTGCTCTAATTAATCCATTCTGTGGCCCTTGAAGCCCTCAGCAAAAGGTTGAGCCAATTAGTCAGATTGACGCATGTATTCCAAAGCTCATTACCCTAAAGGAATTTTGAAGCATTATTAATGTAATTACATAGATAAATGCCATGTGTGATGCGGGGCTGTGCATTATACCAAAGTTAGAGCTACAGAAGTATAAAATATAAAAAAACAACTTAGACTATAGCAGCATTGCCACAATTTAGATTTCAAACACCAACAGGCTTACACGGTCAAACTTCCTTCATCTAACAGATGTTCTACAAGTCTAGAAGTTTTGATGACATTTTCAAGCTCAAGTCATACTATTACACCACTAGGATCATATGTTGATAACATTTTATGTAGTTTGTTATATATAATCATTCCTAACACAATGAGGCTTGAAATCTCATGTTTATACCACACAGTCACTGTAGTAAATTTCTTCAGAAATCAGTTCACAGGCCATTATGATTTCAACTGTATTAATACACTTGGTGGACAGAAGGGTTGTTGGGTCAGCATTGACCATGCTATGGACTTTAGGCTTGTGCTTTGGATCCCAGGCTTAGTGGCAGTTGTAATCAAATGAAGAGCAAAAAGTAAAAGGTCCATTTACACGCAATCTATTGAAAATTTGACAGTTTTAGCGATCATTTTGCAAGGAGTGTTAATGGACACTAATATCCATTAACACTTTATCAGCTTCATTTGCATGTAAAAGGGCCTCCTGGAGCTGTTTGCAGAGCACAGCATGTGGTCTGAGCTCTGCACACAGCTCCATTGTTCTCGCACGGGTTGTCCGCTGAATAAAATGCAATCTCCGACTCCCATGGAGAACACAGCATGCAGTCCCTGCTATTTCTCTCCGGCTGAGGGATGGATTTTAGGCTCACATTGAAATCATCGTTCACCAAAGAATGAATGATGGCAGCATTTACATGCAACGATTATCGCTCATATTCCATTGTTTGAATGAATTTTGAGCGATAATTGCGTGTAAATGGGCCTTAAGG
This sequence comes from Eleutherodactylus coqui, assembly GCF_035609145.1. Taxonomy (NCBI): domain Eukaryota; kingdom Metazoa; phylum Chordata; class Amphibia; order Anura; family Eleutherodactylidae; genus Eleutherodactylus; species Eleutherodactylus coqui. The sequence continues at coordinate 467,993,661 of NC_089837.1, read as the reverse complement.
CTTCTCCATTCTAACTTACATCATATTATACTCAAAAAGAGCTAGAACAAGGTTGGTGTGGACCTTGGTAAAGGTTTTGGTGTGGGGGTGTTCACATTCCCTCTTATTGGTACCATTCAACTGCAATTACTTCACATTCGACTTACATCTGTAAGGTTTACTGATCTTTAATAATGATCACAAAACATAAATTGAATGAAAAGATTACTTAAATTTCTTGACAACAGTTGCGCAAATCACACTGAGGGGCACAATAAGCTTTGTGGTTGCAAGTTACTTTTATTGATACAAATCATTTGAAGGTTGCAAAAGCTAATACAAGACCAATTCTGAGCGATCCGCTTAAAGGGCTCGTCTAGCCTAGAAACCTATTGTCATACATCATATCCAGGATCCTTATTTCTGGATTCTAGCAGAGAGCGGTTGCAAAGAGTGCTTCTTGCTCTGGAGACACTTTCTGAGTTTTGCTATGGGACCACATGAGTTCTTTGTACGCTCCTGCTTCTACTCTCAGAACACTCACTTCATAGATCTTTACCATGCTGTGAGTTTGGGTCAGTAGATCCACAGCAGAGCTGGGACACACAGCACAGCAAATACCATCCATAGTATGCTATGGGAAATTGATTATTCCTGACACAACCGGAAATCATCAACACAGAGAAAGGGGTCGCCAGCCTTGGTCAGAGGCGGAATCTGTTTCTGCCATGTGCAGGTGGCCTAATTGTTATAAGCTTTGTTCTGGTGCTGTATTTGTGTACTGAGCTTATTTTTGGTTCTATATTTATGTTATCAGTTTGGTTCTTGCATTTTATTTATGTACTGAGCTTGGTCCCTGTACTGTATTTATGGTTAGACCTTAGTTCTGGGTCTGTATTTATGATAAGAGCTTAGTTCTGGTGCTGTGTTTATGGTAAAAGCTTAGTTCTGATGTTGTGGTAAGAGCTTGGTTCTAACAACATAACACAAAGGTGGGCACAGCTAAATATAACTAAAGAATAATTAAGGTAAGGAGTGCACAAAAAACACAACATGCATTAAACAGCATAAGGGTTCTTTTACACGAGTGTAGCGATTTTCGTGCGCCCGTTCAGATGGCCCGGGTCTGGCGCATATACGCTGAGCCTGGATTGCCGTTGGGCGGGGGGAGGCAGTTTAGCTCTGCTTTCGGCAAGGGAAGGGGATGGGACAAGCCGGAAGCTAGTGTGCTAAGTTCCCACCCCCCTCTCCTCCCCTTGTCAGTTGCCAGCAAGGATGTATGCCATACATTACCATTACCATTTCACCAGCCATGTATCAACCAGTTTAAAAGTTAATAAAGGACATGGATTGTGCAAGAAGATGAATCAGACCATATTAAAGCTTCTCAGGACCATACCAGCGCACAAGAAAGCAGACTGGCCTATTATCCTGCCCGAGCTAATATAAACCTATAACAACACAGTACATTGGATATACTCCTTATTACCTCATGTTAGGGAGACAAGGCAAATTACCTGCAGACTTATCTTTGGGAATACAAATAACAGATGATATCAACCAGTTACCAACCACAGACTGGGTGCATGACTACTAAAGATGCTTGCAGGAAGCCCAAGCAATAGTTGACTATCGCATGGAAGATGTACAACAAAAACAGGCTTTAACCGTCAGGCCAAACCAGAGCCACTGCACAAAAAGTACAAAGTTTGGTTAAAAAAGGAGCAAAGAACTGGCAAACTCAACACCCGTTGGGAAGATCAACCTTATACTATTCTGGACTTACCATTCCCTGACAAGGACTTATACTGCATAGCCCAAGAAAATGGAGGAACAAAACTAGTCCACAGAAACAGACTTAAAGGGGTTGTCCCATTGTGGCCATTACAATGCACTTTGTAATATATATTGTGCATTGTAAATTGGCCATACAGAAGTTATGTACTCACCTACAGGGGTGCCCCCCCCCCCCCCGTGTTGACGATCCCGTCACCCTGGCCACGACTAGTTCTTCCAGCCGGCTTCTCCAATAGTCGTACATGCGCAGTAGATGATCCTCCTTCCATGGCTGAGCCTGGTATTCTCCGCGCATGCCCAGTAGCTGTCTTCAGTCCAGGTCTGCTGCGGTGAGGATTGCAAGTGTCCAGCTGTCAAGGGGACGGAGGGTGAGTGTAACGGGGAAGGTGGGGGGCTCAAAGTGTAGGTCGGGTTGACGGCGGTGGGGAGGGGAGGGGAGCGTGTTGATGTCAATGTATTGGCCGAGACGGGGGTCACATAGATTTGTCTCCGTAGAGTGCTGTCATATAGACTTGTCACTGTTGAGTGCTGTCACATAGACTTCTTGTGGGGGTGGGGGTGCTGTCACATAGACTTGCCGCGGTGGGGTGTGCTGTCATATAGACTTGTGCTGTGGAGTGTGCTTTCACATAGACTTGTCGTGGTGTGGTGTGCTGTCACATAGACTTGTCACTGTTGGGTGCTGTCACATAGACTTTTTGCCGGGAGGCGGGGTGCTGTCAGATAGACTTGTCGCTGTGGAGTGTGCTGTTCCATAGCCTTGTCGCGGTGGGGTGTGCTGTCACATAGACTTGTCGTGGTGAGGTGTGCTGTCACATAGACTTGTCGCTGTGGAGTGCTGTCACATAGACTTCTTGCTGGGGGTGGGGGTGCTGTCACACAGACTTGTCACTGTGAAGTGTACAGTCACATAGACTTGTCGCGGTGGGCGGTGCTGTCACATAGACTTGTCGTGGTGGGGTGTGCTGTCTCATAGACTAATCCTGCCTGTGCAGGGAGGGGAGGAGGTGCGCTGTGTCTGTTGTGAATGGTGGGTCCTGTGTTATCTATATATAGGTGTCACTGTACTTGTAGAGGGGAGGGGTGGGGGGTGCTGTTAGTGTACTTGTGTGTGGGCACTGTGAGCGGCGGCACTGTGAAGGGGGACACTGTGGAGGGGGCACTGTGGGGGAGGTCACTGGGGGGTACTGTAGGGGGGCACTCTGGGGGGGGGTCACTGGGGTGTACTGTGGGGGGCACTGTATAGGGATGCTGTGGATGGGGGCCCTGGGGGGGGGAATGTGGAGGGGGGCTACTTTGGAGGGCACTGTGGGGTGGGACTGTGGGGGGGGGGCATGTGTAGGGGGGTACTGTGGGTGGGCACTGTGGAGGGGGTCACAGGGGGGTACTATTGAGGGGGGCACTGTGGAGGGACGCTGTGGATGGGGACACTGGGGGGGCATGTGGAGGAGGGCTACTTTGAAGGGCACTGTGGGGATGACACTGGCGGGGCACTGTGGAGGGCACTGTGTATGGGCACTGTAGGGGCGGGGACTGTGGAGGGGGCACTGTGGCTGGGGACACTGGGGGTGGCACTGTGGAGGGCACTGTGGGGGGGCACTGGTGAGGAGGAAATGTGGAGGGACGCTGTGGAGGAGGGGGGCACTGTGGGGGGGAAAGTCGGGGGGCGCATGTGGAGGGGGGCACTGTGGGGGGGACTTTTGGGGGGCATGTGTAGGAGGGTACTGTGGGGGGATCATTGTGGGGGGCACTGTGGAGGGGACACTGTGGGAGGGTGCATTGTGGGGGGTTATGTGTAGGGGGCACTGTGGAGGGGGCACTGTGAGGGCATGTGTGTGTGGGGACATGTTTTGTTTTACTTTACTTTCAATGGCAGAGGATTGCAATCCTCTGCCATTGAAAGTACTGCTAGAGATCACAATCTCCTGCTACTGCTGTGACAGCTGTAGCAGTAGATTCCTTCATCTCCCCAGCATATCCCCTCATCACTGGACACTGGGACACTGCTGTCACAGTGTCCAGTGATGAGGGGACATGCTGGGGAGATAAAGGAATCTCCTGCTACTGCTGTCACAGCAGAAGCAGGAGATCGCACTGCTCTCCCATTGCTATGAATGGGGCAAGGTGGCTGCTGGCTCCATTCAAAGCAGTGAAGCGTGCGCCTCCATAATGACGCCAGTCTTCCAGTCATGTGACCTGCGTCATCGGGAGCGCGCACGCTTGAGGAGAGAGAGGCAGCAGTGCATCATGGGAACTTCCCAGCGGTGCCATCTTTGAAAAATTCTTCAGGGCATCTTTATAAAGGGAAGAAAAAGAATAAAAAGGTGAGCAAAATATTGTTTTTTATGTGTAATGCAGTAGTGTGTGATGCTTTTACTCTACAGGGCATTAAAAATGGGAAAAAAAAATTCAGTTTGGGCGGCGGGACAACCCCTTTAAGACATGTTATTTAGACCAGACCCTGACAGAAATTCCTGAACCAAAAGACTAGTTACCCCAACCAAAGAGGACAGAGACTAAAATGACTGTCCCTATGTTTGACCCAATGAACCCCTTGACAGGGTACTTAGGACCATCTGTGACCTTGACCATGCCACATCATCCAATCCACACTACTGTCTTATTATCCAGTGAATTACAAACATCAATTGATCTCCAAGAGAATGAAACCGTCCAAATCATTCAACGCTCACAGAGGAGCAATATTTGTCAGCTTCCTGCAAAATACAGGAACTAAAGAAACTACTAACCATTTTGTTTCGGAACATGTTTAAGAACTGTGCCCTGAGGGACTACTCAGCGAAGTGGTTGCAGCATTTTAAGGATTGTACCCTGAGGAACTTCTCAGAGAACCATATTACAGTTACCATTTTTTTGTTTGTTTCTCCTGTAAATTACAAATTTCTTACAGCTGGCCCAGTAATTTGTTTTATGGACTGTGTACCCCAAACTGTGCCTGGAGACAATACCACTCCAAAAATGTAGTTAGACTGTCTACCTAGGCCTTGAGATGGCACACATAGACTCCGGTTGAGAGGTTGCTTGCCTAAGCTCTGAAAAATGAAGACAAGAGCAATGACTTTAGTGCCATTATTTTCAGCTTTTTTAAATATTATGTAATTAATTTTTCTAATGTTTTTCTCTCCCACCAGGTGGATCGCTTCAATTTGTACTCTCTGGTCTTAATAAAATGTTATTGTAATGCATTGCTAAATAATATACATAGTACAGACTTTGTGGAGAAGTGTATGTAAGGGCCCTATAGCTCGTTGAGATCTGGGTGGTTCAGCCCCTACTCAATTAATTCTTCCTTAGTTGAGGATCCTCATCTGAGATTAATTGTCAGCATCCAGCCATCCATCTGCTCTGTCTTTTTGAAGGACGCCGAGGACAGCTGCTTTTAAAGTAGGGGGAAGTTGTAGTGGCCTAAATGGGTCCAACAAAAGCACCTTGCCATTAAATGGTGGCGCTTGGTTCCTTTTAGTTCAGCAGAGTTTAACCACTACTTACTTTGCCCTATGACAGCTATTAATAATCTGCCAGGTGGACAGTTAATTTTGATTGGTTGCCAGCAGATTGAACTCTGATTGGCTGGAAGCCAGTGGAGTGACAGTTGGGAAGCAGTTGATTATGCAGGTCAGGGGAGTGAAGAGAGAGAGAAGTAGGAGAGACGTTGCGTCGTAGTTATAGTAAGAAGATCATCAGTCAGTGAGATTTCAGTCAGATCAGAACTGTAAAATAGTCTATATCTGTGAAGGGCTTGGTTAAAAATTATATAGACATTTCCTACCACTGGGAATTCAGATCAGAACAGTAAAGCGCGCAGAGAGTTTGTCAGTAAGTCGGCTGTTAAACAAGTGAACCATACAGTTAGTCGGTGTGACCATGTGTATAGTTGAGAGGAGTTAGTCAGACAAGTGAGAGAGTCAGATAGTGAAAATATCCGGGTGTCCATCAGAGAGAAAGAGAGACAGTGTTAGCGTGTATAGAGAGTGAGGATTACCGGGAGAAGAAAGATCCCCATCAGTATTGCAGTCAGGAAGCTACCAAAAGAGTTGTTGGATCCGGAGGCGAGTTACAGCCTGTCACAGGAGAGTTGCTGCGAGGTGGCTGAGACACGAGAGGCAAAACACAGAAGTATTCATTTTACCGTGAGAGGGCCCCAAATACAGAGCAGAGTTATAATTGCGGACACCAGAGCTGCGGAATACCCTCACAACCTGGGCCAAAACGAAGGTGTATACTGCTCACAGTTCACGCCACTGAAGAGCCATTAAACTGTCCTAAGAAAACTACCACCACTGCCATATGTTACCCTGAGCATCACCTCTGTCTGTAACCTGAAGAATCCCATGTACATTACTCCTGGTAATGATACTACTAACATGTAAAGAGAATAACCACTTTTAATGAAAGGCTTGTATGTGCCCACTGATATATGATCACTACTGACATCAACAAGGAAATGGAAAGGAAAGTTATTACGTTTTAAACCCTGGTTCTTGTGATTTCTTAATTGCATCACATTTAACATTCTGGTGCTAATGTAGCACTGGCGTCACGAATGATTATTAATAATAAAATAGCAATAGCGCCATGAAGAGGCCGTTGTGGCTCTAACGCAGATGACAAGGAGTCACTTCAGAGCACCTAAGCATGGAACGGAACCTGTTCGTAAGTCGGGGACTACCTGTATGTTTTTTTATTGTTGTAAAAAGATAAAGAATATTAAATATTTAAAAATTCTCCATTTCGTGTATGTATAATAATACTACCAATAAAACAAATTTGGTATTTCCACGTTCATAAAAGTCTATTAAACTAATGCATTACTTAACCTGCATAGCGAACATTGTCAGAAAAAGAATTACACAACACAGAATTGCGCTTTTTTGGTCACCCAACCTCCAAGAAAGAATGTAATAAAAAGCAGTTCAAAGTCATAGGTAATCCAAAAAGGTACCCATAAAAACTGCACATAGTACCACGAAAAATGAGCCTCACATAGCTATATTGACAGGAAAATAAAAAAGTTATTGAAGTGAGAAGATGGTGGCAGAAAATATTTTCCAAACATATTTCATTTTCTAAAAGTAACACAACAACAAAAAAATAAAAGTAAACTAAATAAATTTGGTATTGGAATCATAACTAACCTACAAAATAACGTTATCTCGCCATCTTTACCACAGTGTGTACATCATAAAGACAAAACCCACAAATAGGACAGAATTGCAGGTTTGTTCCATTTCACTCCCCTTGGGAATTTTTCAGTACATTAAAAAAAACCAAGGCCTCAGACAACATCGATAGAAAATCAAAAGAATAAGGCTGGGCTCACACACGCGGTTCCGATTCTGCCTGCGGGTGGCGTGCAGCGGAGTCTGGCTGTGAGCGCGGCCGGTGACCCTGCATACGTCACTAGCTTGTATTGCGGATGACTGTGTAGGCTCACAGGCAGTCATGCGCAGTTTTTTTGTTTTGTTTATATTTTGTGCGCGGCGTCACTTAGCGAGGACGCAGGTACCTGCAGCCTATTTTCAATGTTATTTGCATTGGGCTGTGGGTTGGCGCCTGCATTGACTTCCACGGAGGCCATCTGCTCGGATTTCACTGTAAAATAGAGCATGCTGAGATTTTTCTTCTGCTCGCGGAATATGCAATTCGTATCTGCGAGTATGAAGGGAAATGTAAAAAATGTATGCCTTTCAATACCCGTGTTTTATCATGGAATGTCCGCACGGACGCAATGTGAATCCAGTTGTGTGAGCCCAGCTTTATAATTTTTTTAAAAATGGGGAGAAAAAGCCAAAAATGAAAAAATAAGGAAACGAAAAAACAGCTGGAGCCTTAGGCCTCATGTCCACGGGGAAAACCAGGCCCGCTACGGATTCTCCATAGAGAATCCGCAGCGGGTCCCTCCTGCCCCGCAGACATAAGCGCTGAAAATAAGAATAAATAAGAATAAACTCACCTGTCGCCCGCTCCGGATCTTCCCTTCGCCGCGGCGTCATCTTCTCTGCGTCGCGGCCGGATCTTCTTTCTTCAGCCCGGCGGATGCGCAGGGCACGTCAGTGACGTCGGTGACGTCCCCCGCGCATGAGCCGTCCCGAAGAAAAAAGGTCCAGCCGCGACGGAGAGAAGATGGCACCGCGGCGAAGAGAAGAACCGGAGCGGGTGACTAAATTCCGATTTTTGACCCGCACCTAAATGGGGCATGGTCCAGATTTTTTCATGCTCCATTTTTAAAAAATCCCTTTTATTGACCATCCGCGGGTATTTATCTACCCGCGGGTGGTCAATGCATCCCTATGGGATGCGGATCCGCGGGCAGGAGAAGAGTTAAAATCTGCTGCGGATTTTAATTCTTCTTTTGCCCGTGGACATGAGGCCTTAGGCTAAATTTACACGGCCAAGCTAGATATGGGGCTGTGAATCGCGTGGCTGTCACAGCGCGGCAGGGGATTGCAATGTTCTAGTGTTGCTTTCAATGGGGTCAGCGCTGCTGCCACCACCAGTCCCGCTGAGGACAATGGGGCTGCGATGCGAGATCACGCAGACAGATAGAACATGCCGCAATTTTTTCCCCCACATAGCATCACTCATGTGTATGACCCGAATCAAAAGAATGGGGTTCATATTTGTGCGTCTCTCAATGCAAATTTTGATGCCTGTGTGAAGTACTCCGTAAGGATTAGTTATGGAATATGAAGAAATACAAAAAAATGAGTAACCATTAATTTATCATTTTGTCTTTATTAGGGGGCATTCACACGGACGAGTTTTGTGCGTTGTCAGACTCGCAAAAGTCCCACTGAAATGGACCCCATTGTTTTCGATGCTTGTTCTATTTTTCTGAAAGTCCACAGAAATCTTGTCTATTGTTTCCAATGGGTGAGAAGAAAAATCCCACTCATGTGTACATGAAAATGTAATTTTGAATATATCATATTGAAAATACATGTGCTTTTCACAATCGCGTGCAAAACCACATATTCAGCATCGCAATGCGATTTTCTCACAAATTGCAAAGCACTCGCAGTGATCATCGCAATTTACAAGCATGATATTAGTCTGAGTTTCTTGGACCGATATCGCGCTTGCTTATGTGAATGCAGTTGTTTATAAAAATCATGAAGCAATATCACTTTTTACCACCAGAGGGCAGTATAGGAAGGGAAATGACAAGGTGGAATTCTGCGTCGTTTCATTTCAAGAACTCAGTTTGTGGTTATAGTGCAGCATAGGGGTTTAATTTAAAAATAGGGGGCAAAAGCGGAGAGCATGACGTGTGCTGATCGCTGTATAATTTGTGTAGCGTCAACGTCTTTCGCACCACGCTGAACACTGTATGAATACGCGAGTGGAAACCTCTACTACTTCACTTGCTAAGAGTACCTTCACATGGCAGAATCTGGGGCGGATTGTTCAATGTGGATCCCGCCTCTAAAACTGCAGCAGTAAACTGTGTCTATGCGGAAGTCGCTGCGGATGCAAATTAGATTTAACCCTTGTGAACGCGCAAAATCCACTTGTGGAACTTTCAATGCAGATTTTGTATGGATTTACTTCTTTTTTTTCTGCGACATGGATTTCAAATTGTAAAAATCTGCAGCATGAAGACAGCAATGCAGATTCTCCTAGGATATGGATTCGGCACCGACTTCAGCAAGGAATCTGTGCCAAAATCTGTGCTGAAATCAGCCATGTGAGCATACCCTAGTACAGTGATGGAGAACCTCTTAAAGACCGAGTGCCCAAACTGTAACCCAAAACCCACTTATTTATTGCAAAGTAACAACATGTTCGGGGGCGGGGCTTATCACAACGTACGATTTTTACCTCCGTCACTATAAAAACGACAGGGCTGCTTCAAAATAGACAGGTAGGAACACTGTGCTTTTGTCCCTAATGGAGCCCTGGAGCGGGTTTTGACTGGAAATCAGTTGCATATCTGCAGCTGATTTCATACTATGCGGTGCTCCCCCTCACCTCCTCCGTAGGTTTACTGCTGTCAGCGCTCCCCGGCTTCTGTTTCTCAGTGGCCTGTAGTGGCATTATCTGACCAGCGGTGTTGCACCTGACTAGGCCAGTGGGGATCGAACGCCGGGGAGCGCTGACATCAGGAAGCCTTCAGAGCAGGTGAGGGGAGCACCACCTAGTATGAAATCAACTGCAGGTATGTGGTTGATTTCCAGTGAAAATTTGCACCAATGGTACAGATTTTGACTGCTTTTGGATGCAGAAATGCTCCGGAATTTGCCATGGAAATTTCCACTGCAGACCTTTTTACAACATTTCTGCCACGTGTAAACATACCCTGTCAACTTGAGATATGCTGCCAGATGCAGAGTGGCCTCAGTAGTAATAGTGACCCCCACAGTGGCCTCAGTAGCAATAGTCACCCCCACAGTGGTTCCCCCACAGTGGCCTCGGTAGTAATAGTGACCCCCACTGTGGCCTCAGTAGTAATAGTGACCCCCACAGTGGCTTCAGTAGTAATAGTGTTCCCCACAGTAGCCTCAGTAGTAATAGTGACCCTCACAGTGGCCCCAGTAGTAATAGTATCCCCCACAGTGGCCTCAGTAGTAATAGTGACCTCCACAGTGGCCTCAGTAATAGTGACCCCCACAGTGGCCTCAGTAGTAATAGTGTTCCCCACAGTAGCCCCTGTAGTAATAGTGACCCCCACAGTGGCCTCAGTAGTAATAGCCTTCCCCACAGTAGCCCCAGTAGTAATAGTGACCCCACAGTGGCCTCAGTAGTAATAGTGACCCCCACAGTGGCCTCAGTAGTAATAGTGTCCCTCACAGTGGCCTCAGTAGTAATAGTGTTCCCCACAGTAGCCCCAGTAGTAATAGTGACCCAGACAGTGGCCTCAGTAGTAATAGTGTCTCCCACAGTGGCCTCAGTAGTAATAGTGACCCCCACAGTGGCCTCAATAGTAATAGTGACCCTCACAGTGGCCTCAGTAGTAATAGTGTTCCCCACAGTAGCCCCAGTAGTAATAGTGACCCCCACAGTGGTCTCAGTAGTAATAGCGTTCCCCACAGTAGCCCCAGTAGTAATAGTGACCACACAGTGGCCTCAGTAGTAATAGTGACCCCCACAGTAACCTCAGTAGTAATAGTGTCCCCCACAGTGGCCTCAGTAGTAATAGTGCTCCCCACAGTAGCCCCAGTAGTAATAGGGACCCCCACAGTGGCCTCAGTAGTAATAGTGTTCCCCACAGTGGCCCCAGTAGTAATAGTGTCTCCCACAGTGGCCTCAGTAGTAATAGTGTCCCCCACAGTGGCCTTGGTAGTAATAGTGACCCCCACTGTGGCCTCAGTAGTAATAGTAACCCTCACAGTGACCTCAGTAGTAATAGTGACCCCACAGTAGCCCCAGTAGTAAAAGTGACCCTCACAGTGACCTCAGTAGTAATAGTGACCCCACAGTGGCCTCAGTAGTAATAGTGTCTCCCACAGTGGCCTCAGTAGTAATAGTGTTCCCCACAGTAGCCCCAGTAGTAATAGTGACCCCCACAGTGGCCTCAGTAGTAATAGTGTCCCCCACAGTGGCCTCAGTAGTAATAGTGTCCCCCACAGTGGCCTCAGTAGTAAGTGTCCCCCACAGTGGCCTCAGTAGTAATAGTGTCCCCCACAGTGGCCTCAGTAGTAATAGTGTTCCCCACAGTAGCCTCAGTAGTAATAGTGACCCCCATAGTGGTCTCAGTAGTAATAGTCACACCCACAGTCAGTAGTAATATGTTCCCCACAGTAGCCCCAGTAGCAATAGTGTTCCCCACAGTGGCGCCAGTTGTAATAGTTACATAGTACTAAAGTTACATGCATTTAGGGCGGTTTCACTCCTGCACCAGGGGTTCTGGTTTCCTGCTACATTCGGGAAGCAGAAAAGGGGAATCCCCACTGACAAATGACTCCATCTCTGGAGGAAACCAAACAGTGCTAAACGAACCCCATTAACTATAATGAGGTCAGTTCAGTTTCCGCCTGGCTGCCCAGCTTTTAGGCAGAAGAAAAAGCATGCGGCACTTTTTCTTTCAATATTTGGGCCGGATCTGCGACAGAACCCCCAACTGGAAGTCTCAACGAGGATGTGAAGCCACCCTTATTTCATCACAGCATTCCAAAAGTCATAACTGTCTTTTTATTTCCCTATTAATGTAGTCGCATCAAGGCTTCTTTTTCAGCACCTCCATTTGGGGCTTTGCATCATTAATTCGTTCACCGTTATTAATTTTTTTGGCGAGAATGGGGAAATAGTAATCACTATTTGGCTTTTTGTTTACGACATGAATCCTGCTATAAAAATAATAGCTATATTCTGCAGGTTTTTTTTATTCCAAATAAGTATTTGATATTTTACTAGAAAAATGTGCATTATGCAACAAAAAAATTATAATTTTTGCGTCAAAGTTTTCCAAGAGTCAAAACTTTAATTTTCATTCAAAAAGCTGAATGTCGGCTATTTTTTGTCGATGAGTTGTATTTTCTATCACCATTTTGTGGTACATAAAATCTATTATTGATTGAAGAGCTTTATTATATTTCTCTTTTCAATTTTGAGCTATTTTTTAAAGCTTATTTTTAGTCCCACTATGGGACATGATGCTGCAATCATTAAATTATGTCTTTAAGGCTATGGAACAATGATCCCGCTACCATGCTACCACTAGTACAAGTACTTTTCAAACTTATTCTACCCAGGCCCCACTAGCCAATCCATGATGATACCGGGACATTTTGGCATCACCAGCAACTAACTACCCCCATGCAGAAACCAATATTACCTCTGTAGCAGCAGTAAACAAATATCAACATGCAGTGCCCATATAACCCCCAGCATTGCTAATCAAATCCCATTATATGGAGCACATAATAACCCCTAGCAACACCTAAATACACCCTCTGTTCCTGGACAAACCAAGATGGCCACATTGCATCTCTGACTACTTGATACACTCTGTGCCTTAGGATGCATTGGTGGTCTAAGCCACTGCATGATGCTCTGATTGTTCAGCACTGTTCATGTGAGCAACAATGGCCAATCAGAGCAGAGTGTAGTGTCTTAGACCACCAATGTACAGTGTGCATCAGGTAGTTAGATAAGCTGTGCGGCCAATCTACTCTGTCCAGGACCAGAGAGCTGATTGATGTGCATGTTCTGGAGACTACTTTCTGATAATTGATCTTAGGGTTTTCATTAAAGGAGTTTTCTGAGATATATTTTAAACAACTGACCATGGTAATAAATAACAATAAATACAATCTGCAGTTAGTCTGTATACAGACCATCATAGATGGCTCCAGCCAATCACAAGCCTCAACAGTGCAGGGGACTTCTCCAGTGGCTGGAGTGCTTACCAGAGGGGGTGGAGCTTGGCACAATCATCAGGTCACCTATCAGAGCGGTTATAAGCTGCTTCGGTAAGAGGGAAGCGGGTCACCACTCACTCCTCTTTCATGATAGTGTGAAGAATTATACCAAGATAAATATTACAGCATGTCGAGTATTTTTCTGTGGAATTCCACATAAATGTATTACTTCTAGGGAAGACAACAGTATCCGCTGGAGATTGCACCGCAGTGTATGGATGATTATGGGCCTTAAACGAATGGGGGTAGATTTACTGAGGGTGCTTCACCATATTCATTAATGTATGTATAGATGTTGTACCTGGCATTATCCACCTTGATGGACATGGCAGTGATGAGTGCAGAAGGCTGGAGGAAGAAGATGGAACCCCCTGTGTACTAGATACATACTATAGCTGATGGGATTTCAAATATTGCTGTATGATGGTCCATTGGGTGCTTTATGTGTAGGTAAAGTCCCCTGGTGCAAGCACCGTCTCATGACTGACTCCTAGGGGGACGTCACATTGTGACATTTCCTTGCAGAGTGGTTTGCCATTGCCTTACCCCATCATCTTTAACCCCCCAGCAAGCTGTGGACTCATTTTACCGACCTCTGGAGGATGGAAGGCTCAGTCAACCTTGAACTGGCTACCTAAACCAAGCGTGGATTGAACCCGCAACCTTCAGTTCGTGAGCGAGAGCTTAGGACTGCATTTCTGCTGCCTTAACACTCTGCGCCTCACAGGGCTATATGTATAAGTTTATATATATTGCTTCAAAATATGACATGATGGAGCATATAACATTTTTTTTCAGATTCCATGTCTCTATGAGACTAATGGGGTACAATAAGACCCCTTTGGTGCCACAGCTTGAACAACACAGAACCATTATATGGCCATGTCTATGAGGCTGTTAGAAAGATTAAAAAGTTAACCTTCTGTAGACGAATAAATACTGTACTTGCTGGAGTTTATTTGGACGGATAGCATAGAATACTAATATATATGGAGGGAAATTCTATTAATGCTGAGTAGAGATGAGCGAGCATGCTTAGTTAAGGAAATTACTTGAGCGAGCATCGGCATTTTCGAGTAACTGCCTGCTCGTCCGAAAACATTCGGGGGGCGGCAGAGGTGAGCAGGGGTGAGCAGGGGGAGAGAGATCTAGCCCCCGTTCCCTCACACTCTCCCCCGCCGCCCCCCAAATCTTTTTGGACGAGTAGGCAGTTACTCAAAAATGCCGATGCTCACTCGAGTAATTTCCTTAACCGAGCATGCTCGCTCATCTCTAATGCTGAGGCTTATTAGGAGAAATGCTATAGTATTGGTGACTATTGCATAACTGCTAAAACTTGCTGTGCATTGTTAATGTGTATTATGCAACTGATTTATGTAACAGTCTCTGTCATGGGCCTTTTGGACATTGTGTGAGTGGTCTCGATTTCAGTCACCGTAGCCATATTGGAGATTGGTATAACCAGGTACCTGCTGGGCAGGCATGTGCATCTGATGGATGAATGGTGCATCTTGCTCATCAGGGTGGTGTCTATTTCTTGAATAAAAGATAGCTGTGGATGCAAAGATGGTGTCGTGTTGGCCATGATGGTGGACAAGGCTGAGGAAGCTATTCTTTCAAGAGTGAAACGTGTTTGTGACTCCCTGCTATTTTATCTGACTGTCTATCTAGTTTTAAATAAAAGGATTGATACTTATTTTACTTGGGTCCCGTTGGAGCTTCCTGGTTTGTTTTCCGTGGTGGTGGAATGAGAAGCAATTACTTGAAAGCTATGAAAGGTTGGGTGTTGCCTGAGTTCCAAGCAATGAAAGTTCTGGAAGAGGTTGCGCATAGCATGAGCTGTTTGAAGTGCTGGAGCCCTTGGTCGGAAAGGATCTCCAGTTGTAGACGTGCTTTGCATACTGAGTGCATACCATTTTGAACCATTTAGAGTGACCTCGGAGTTATGCCAGGGCTACAACGACTGTGAGTATCTAAAGAGACTATGAATGCATAAATAAAGAAACTGAGGCTTGATCTCGCATGGGCTGACAAGTGTTTCCGAGTTGTAAAGCAAGGATTGCCTAAGTGTTAAAACTGTTCTGAAACTGTGTGTTGAGTTAAAGTGACTGTACCACTAATTCGGCTGCCAAGTAAAGACTGTTATTGTATACCGCAACATCTTCTCCGACTCCTGCATTGTGGAAGCTCTTACACAAGACCTTAGATATTGAATATTGAGATACAAGAGCTCAGGATTAAAACTGATTGCAGAATAATCTGGCAAACTCTTCATCATTTAGACCCCATTTTTACTAAAAGATGATCGCTCAAAATTCGCTCAAACGACAGTTTGAGTGACAGTTTTGAGCGATCATCTTTGCATAGTCTATAGTAGTAAAGTAGCTACTTAAGAGCTATGCAGGCAGAGTGGGACATGTCCGCTATTGCTCGGCAAACAATACAGCTGTTTTGCATAAGCAAACAGCTGCATTGTTCTCCACGCTTACAGCTCGCATTCCGCTGTGAACTACCAGCAGGACACGAACTGAAAGAATCTTATCAGTGCTGCCGACTGTGATAACAGTCTGCATCACTGATAAAAGTTCATTGCTCAATTCTGGAAAACTAGAATTGAGTGAGGAGCGAATCGTGCACGAAAACTACACGATGTCTGTGCGTTTAGAAGCAATAGTTATCGCTTAAAAGATAGCTTTGAGTGAATTTTGAGCGAGAATCGTTTTTTTTCTAAATAGGCCTTTAGCTGTTGCCGGAGATTTACTTACAGGCGAATGAATTATTCTGTCGGTATTCCAATGAATGTGGAAAACTGTATTAGAGAAGTGACAATTTGGCACGAGAGTTTTTTATTTTCCCGGCATTGTTCATATATTTTTATTTTTAGATAGACAAAGCTATATGGGACCTTGTTTATTGCAAGACGAGTTATACTGTCTTCCTGCATTAGTTTGTTAGTAGATATGCGTTCGCATCCAATCGCATATATATATTTTTATTTTGAGTGAATTGCTGAAAAAAAAATCAATTTTATTCTACTTTATTTCCTTTTTTATTCTTTTCATGCAGTACACTGTTCATAAGTTTGGTATGAATTTATTGCACAAGTTACACAATGGCAGAGCTCACGTGATCACAAACATGAGTCATGGCGCATTCACTGCCTGCTGTTCTTAGCGGCATACTTGTCATAGGTCACCAACAAAATCAGCAATTTTTTTTCCAATGTTTTGAGCGTTTCTATTTCTGAAATTTTACCATGACTTTTCAGTTTTGAAAAAGAAGACGCTATTGATTGTATTAACCCCATAGTTATACATAAAAATCTATAGTTACAGTTTTGATTACTCTATAGAAAAAAATGTATTACTACAAAAAGTCTAGGTGTGGGGGTAGCCTGATTTAACAAACCGCACCTTTAACAAACTGTAGTTTATAAAGCTCCTAACTACTCTTCCCTGCACTTCTTGGTTTTCCCTTCTCAGGGTTACATTGTTTATATACTTCTCAAACTGCGACACATATCTTCTATATTATATAGTATACATAACAAGATGTGTCACCACTTCACATATGATCAGTGTAAGGCTCCATTCATCTTGTTTTTAGCTCATCCAGGAGTCCTGTTACAGTGTCCGTTTAAAATCCCAGGGTTACGAAGGGTATCATTTCTCCTTAAGGAGAGCACCTAGAAGGTGAGTGAGGAGACTTATAAGGCCATCCATGCTCCTCTGGGAAATATACAAATAAGGAAGATGGAACAACACCTCTGCAGCGCCACCTATTGGAAAGCATTCCTGCAAGTCAATGTTGGACTCTTTATACAAGCTTTATAGCAATGACTGGGAATTGAAAACCAAGCTAGAATCCATACACAGACAGCTGTTTGGGTGGTTTTGCCCCTCATCACTGTGCATCACTAGCCAAGCCAGAAACCTACTGCACACTGATTTTACTGCGAAAATCCTGAAACAGCTGTCTGTGTATGGATTCTGCCTTGTTTTATTTCATCTTCCTTATTTGCATATTTCACAGAGAAGCATGGATAGTCTTATAAGTCTCCTGACTCACCTCCTGGGTGCTCTTCATAAGGAGAAACAATAACCTTCCTGACCTACATCATAGGCCCCTCACTAGCCAAGCCAGAAACCTACTTTACACTGATGAGGAGCAAAAACTCTGAAACAGCTGTCTGTGTATTGATTTTGGATTGACCAATAGGTCTTTCTGCAGGTTTCAGCTATTAGGCCTCAAACCTTTGCCATGTCACACTAGCATGCCTAGGACTCACCAGAAGAAACAACTCTGAAGATCTATCTATCTATCTATCTATCTCATAGGTATGTCCATTTTTAATCTTATTCTTAATTTTAAAGTTATTGTATATCAACCCATTTAAATTGCCCTTAGTAGTAGTATTCCAGAACTCTGTTTCGGGTTGAATTTTGCTGAAAGTTCAGCTTGGCACAAACTAAAACCAAGCTTACAGTAAAGTTCTGCCCTAAACAGGGTTCTACCACTTGGTTCGCTCAACTCTAGTCCAGAACACTGCTGTAGAACTCTGTCTAAAAGCCACCAAGGCCCTGCATAACACTCTAAATGTGTTATGCTGGGCTTTTATGGCTCTTAGACAGTGTTATACACTAGACTTAGGGGTGTTAGGGAATTTACGGTTTGGTTCAAACTAATGCGGACCGAAATGAATGTTTTGCAAAAGTTCAGTAAATCGGCCGAACTTAACTTTTCAAAAGTTCACTCAGTACTGCTTAGCAGCAAGTGATTTGTTATAAAATCAGCTTCAAACGGAGTAGTCTTTCGATAGACTTAATTCAGTTTTAACCTGTGCCCACCGGCGGATCCTTTGATACTCAAGCAGGCTACCCTAGCATTGCTCTTTTTACATGAGTTTGAACCTGTGCCCACCGGAGGATCCTTTGATACTCCAGCAGGCTACCCTAGCATTGCTCTTTTTTTACATGCGTTTGAACCTGTGCCCACCAGAGGATCCTTTGGTACTCCAGCAGGCTACGCTAGCATTGCTCTTTTTTTACACGAGTTTGAACCTGTGCCCACCAAAGGATCATTTGGTACTTCGGCAGACTACCCTAACATTGCTCTTTTTTTACATGAATTTGAACCTGTGCCCACCAGAGGATCCTATGGTACTTCGGCAGGCTACCCTAGCATTGCTCTTTTTACATGAGTTTGAACCTGTGCCCACCGGAGGATCCTTTGGTACTCCAGCAGGCTACCCTAGCATTGCTCTTTTTTTTACATGAGTTTGAACCTGTGCCCACCGGAGGATCCTTTGGTAGTCTGGCAGGCTACCCTAGCATTGCTCTGTTTACATGAGTTTGAACCTGTGCCCACCAGAGGATCCTTTGGTACTCCAGCAGGCTACCCTAGCATTGCTCTTTTTACATGAGTTTGAACCTGTGCCCACCGGAGGATCCTTTGGTAGTCTGGCAGGCTACCCTAGCATTGCTCTTTTTACATGAGTTTGAACCTGTGCCCACCGGAGGATCCTTTGGTAGTCTGGCAGGCTACCCTAGCATTGCTCTTTTTACATGAGTTTTAACCTGTGCCCACCGGAGGATCCTTTGGTACTCCAGCAGGCTACCCTAGCATTGCTCTTTTTTTACATGAGTTTGAACCTGTGCCCATCGGAGGATCCTTTGGTAGTCTGGCAGGCTACCCTAGCATTGCTCTTTTTACATGAGTTTGAATTATGTAATAAACCTTTGAAGTTCTCAAGAAGTTGCTTCCTACAGATGACTTCCTCTTGGCCTGCAGGGAGCCATGCTCTGCCCCATCCTCTGCTAAAATAAATAGTCCCCCTGCTGGATCCTCTATTATCCACCAAAGCAAATGTATTCCTGAAAACTAAATAGGATATAGGGGGTTTCATGACTTTAAGGAAGCAAACCAGGTAGACTCTGAGCTCTCTACATTGCGAGCCACCAGGAAAATAGTTGTACGTTAATCATACACTGCCTTCCATTTTAGAAAAAGGCAACAATTCCAATGACAGACCAATGTCAAATGTCACGATTATCATCATTTTTTTTACTTTCTTTGAACTTCTTTTGTTTAAAAGGTTGTGACCCATCATATTGGAACTCATTCCGCACACTTACATCTGTAATATTATTTCTTATTGTAATCAACAGCCCAGCGATACATTTTGTTGCAGATGTGGTGCTTAAGTGTGACATTGAAACATGAGTGTCAAATGAAAGACGTTTGCCCGACTCTTGCTCTCCTCGCCGCCTGCACTGGTTGCACAAACCCCAGCCTATTCTTACCTGCCAGCCCAGCTGCTTTCTTTGACGGATCGCTAGGTTGCTTTTGTGCTGCTTGTCCAAGTATGAAGCAGTCATTGTTTCTGGTGGATTAAAAGAGTGCTTAAAACCATGCACTGTGAGGCAAAGGGATTATGACTTGCGGCTTGCTAGAGGCATTCTCTGAGCCATGCTTTCAGTAGGTTTAATAATTGCTTTGATGTTAGATGTTGATGTTAATACAGTTTACTGGTATGACTGGATTACTTGTAAAACATGCTATTGATCGGAGAACAGTCCGCGCTGCGTCATGTATTTGTTCTTAAATTAACCCCATCTGCTCAGCGAGACACGGGATGTTTCAGTTAAAATTATTATTGGGACTGGTTTAACTGCTTATTACCTTGGATTGAGAGTAAAGTGATGGGTGATTAGGTGGGCTAACATATGAAGCATATGGAATATAAAATTGATACATATTAAAGCAGCAGGAAGCTGACATATGTGCAGAAGCGAGGGCCAAGCTACCCATTGAGGCCGACTAATCCAGCTGTCAATCCGTATTTATTCAATACATGTATCCTGCTGATGAGCCTGCCAACAAATGCCTTCCATAGACGAGTGTATATAGGCATCATACATGCTTCCTTTCTGTATCATATCTGGAAATTGCTTGTGATAATAATTACCATAGGTTGGACAGTCCTGTCTTTAATGAAGGCACTTTTTCCTGTATAATGAATTTGTGAAACTTTTTAACTTTTCAGGTTCTAAATTTTTAAGATCAGAGCCATAATTTGAAGCTCTTGAGCTTTAACCCTTTCCAATCCACTGTCTGATGTCTAAAGACAGCTCCGATGTTGGAAGACGTCAGTCAGGGTTCTCTTACTGTTTATTGCCAGCCTCTCTGCTGTCGGAGCCTATCCCATGTTTCACCTCATGTAGTACTGGCTTTAGCCAGCAGATAGCGCCATTTTAGAACAGCAGAAAAAGAGTAAGCTCCCTAGGAAAACCAGGATACAAATTGGATTGCAAAGGGTTAATAAAAGATCAAGGGTCTACCTATATACTATTCATAATAATACTTTAGCCTTAGGGCTTTTACCCACTAACGTTTTTTTTTATCACAGTGTTAAAAAAAAGGCTAGTGGCTAAAAGTCCTTATTTGGCAGAGAGGGATTTGGGCTCTCGTAGACATCAGAGCCCAGGTGTGACTGGTACATCTGTGAGGGGTTAAGCGCATATATGTATATCTATGATTATTAGTGCTGTAGTTTATATATATTCTCGCTAGTACCTTCAGAAAAGTCACGTGACTTTTTTTAACTCTAAGGAATGTTCACACAGTGTATTTGATTGGGCACAGATACCTGGCTACAAGTATTTTTAAGTCCCATTGATTGAAAAGTCAAAATCGGACGTTGGAAACTAAAAAAGAAATGAGATGTCACTTCTTTTTGTTCTACAAGGTGTAATTTAAAGACGGCATTCCATTGCAAATCAATGGGACCCTTATTTTGGTGAGGAATATGCACCAAAATATGCCGTATGAACATAACCTAACTTCGCAGCTGTGGATTAGCAGGCAGTGAACTGCCTGTGAATTGCCTGATGGGTTGGGTATAAAAGGGACGCTCTGGATAGTGACTTAGCAGTTTTCGCGGGGACTAATAGGAGTTTACAGCAGGACATTTAAAAGGTGCTTTTGGGTGTAGCAGTGCCGCTGCAGTTGGGAATTCCTTCTGTGGGCAGAAAACCTCCTAATGACTCTTCTTTTCCTTACAGGAGTTTCCATAGACTCCTGCGCAGCTCGCACCAAAGATAGGTCAGGTCGTATCTTTTCACGCAGCACGGACCTTAGATGCGGGCATTGTAGCCACGGATGTCCTATCTTTTGATGATGCAAGTAATTTGCGCGTCTAAAATTCCTTCATGTGAACGCTTCTATAGGAAACAATTGGTTCTAATAAACACAATCTTTTCACGTGCCTCTAATGCGCTAAAAACACACTTATGTGAACAAGCCCTAAGGGTACATGCATATGGGCAAGTGAAAAGCTGTGTTCAATAATAATAATAATCTATTTGTATAGCGCCAACTTATTCCGCAGCGCTTTCAGGCATGGGAAAAATGCAAAACAATACAACAATTACAATGTGAGGCACAATCAATTTGAAGCAAATGGGATGGGAGTGGTACAGGAGGTACAAGGGGGGGGGGTGAGGCATGGGGAACACAAACAGTAGGGGATTTTAAAAAGCAAATGGGGGGGCGGTAAGGAGGTGCAGGCGTAGAGGTCGCATGTAAATAGGCAGCATGGAAGGTGTGGGAAGCCATAGGGAGGGGCGGGGGACTAGGTCAGGGGATTTGGTATGACTCCTTGAAGAGGTGCGTTTTTAAGGCATGCTTGAAGTTTTGTGCATAGGGAATTGTTCGGATGCCTTGGGGTAGAGCGTTCTAGAGGATCGGTGCTGCTCTGATAATGTCCTGTAGGCGAGGTTCGTATCAGAGAGGAGTTTAGTCTGAGTGTGTTAGCAGATCGGAGTGAGCATGCTGGGTGGTGTACAGACAGGAGGGAGGCGATGTACGATGGTGCGGCGCGACGTAGAACTTTGTGGGTGCGGCTTTGGAGTTTAAATTTAGTTCTGCAGTGGATGGGCAGCTAAGGCAGCGACTGGCATAGTGCAGAGGCGTCTCTTTACTCGGAATCTAAGTCCAAGTTAAAAAAAAGTCTGTGTGTATGTACCCATTCAAATGAACAGGTGCGATTTCTGTCTGATTGTCAGACCGTTTTTTCAGTGTGAATCGGACAGAAATATGGTCCATGTTTATGTACATTGATATGCTGCAGATTTTAGAGCACAAGATCAATTTACTCTGTATATTTTTCTGCAGCATGCAGAAGAGATTTGAAATCCCATCCACTTGGCCTGAACTGTAAAACACTGCATATTTGTAATAGTCCTGCACCTGTATGTCATGCCCTAAAGAGTCCATATCTAACTCAGGTCTACACCAACCATGTCGATTTTTGATGAAAGGTTGAAAGAAAATGGCTAAACATTTGGCATATATACCACTTGTTCTAGAGAACATCAAAGCCTGGTAGTAGGGATGATTGAGGAGATAAAAAGACATAATTACAACAATTCTGCTTTAAGCGCAGTCATCCAATGATCCCTTTACCTGATCTTTTCAAGTCATCTATCATTTTTGTAATTTTTTTCTGTCAACTTTCTAGCTGAGCTTTCATCATTGTACAATCCTTTCTGTCCCCTTGGGTGGAATTAAGATACAACTTGTTCATACTTAGATACATATCGTTGATTTCTGCAGTCTCTCTAATGCTGACGAACCCATTCTTGCAACATGAACAATCCATAGTTTGAAGAGTAAAAAGTCTGCATATAGTTGAATCAGTAGGAACAGAACCCTTGTGAAACAGACACCAGAGCGGCATCCATTTGACTGGTAACTAGAGATGAGCGAGCACCCAAATGCTCGGGTCAGTGTTATTCGAGTTGAGCTTTTCAGAAAATTCGAGAGCTCTACTCGAGTAACGAACCCCATTGACTACAATGGGAGACTCGAGCATTTTTGTATGTGGGATGCCGGGTCCCGAGCTTTTTTTTTTTTCTTCTTGTCTCTCTCTCTCTCCCTCTCCCTCTCTCTCCCTCCCTCCCCGCCTGCCAAAAAATTTGCCATTGATGTGCGCTGCGGCAGGGAGGGGCCAAAACAGTCACGTCACAGCAGGAAGGAGCCAAAAACTGGGGCGGGGTCGAACACGGCGTGATGCTCGTTCGAGTAACGAGCACCATCGAGTACGCTAATACTCGAACGAGCACCAAGCTCGGCAGAGTACGTTCGCTCAACTCTACTGGTGACCATGGATGGTTCCACTTCCGGGTTTCGTCACAATGACGATTTTGCCACCGCAGACGGAAAAACGCAGTGTGCTAAAAAGTGCGGCGTGAATGATATCTATCTTAAAATATGATGCAATAACTTTACTGTGAAGGCCAAAAATAAACCTTTTACTAAAATGCATGTCAACTCGAAAAGCACAAGTCACCCTGGTCATCATACCTTTCCATACTTCATGTTAAAGTAGAAGTATACCCCTCTCCATATTAGTGTAGGTCCAATGCACTGGTTTAAAATACTCCTCACTCCATTATAATATACAGCGGTAAATCTTGGAGCCTATGTGTAGACATACTCTGTAAATAAAAATGGGAACTTGTAAACTTTAAAAACGACGAAATGACACAAAATACCGAATTTGATAGATTCAACCCCCTTATTGACTCTTCATTTTCCAGTGGTATTAGTTGCTACAAACGCCTGGTATGTGTAGGGCACAAATCATGTTTAGACACATACAACAACATTCCCTTATCTCTCGCTCATAGAACCAATGCTGTTCTGGTTTATTCATTGTGCTTTGAAGTCCCCAGCACAGCTTTCAGAGGAATTTCTGGAATTTGAAGAACTGTTATCCCAGTTACACCACCTTATTGCCTTATGCCTGCTCTCTTGATATTTGATATCATGCTTATGACTGCTATTATTTATTTTACTCATTTATATAGCGCCATGTTCTGCAGCGCTGTACACAGATTGTTATCACTTACATCAGGCCGGTCCCCATAGGGGCTTACATTCTATATTCACCTATTATTATGTTTTTAGAGGAAACTGGAGTACTTGGAGGAAACCCACACAAAGACAACGAGGACATACAAACTCCATTGGTTAACATTATTTGGGGTTATGTAGTCTACAATTCAATATCCAGAATGCAGAACTCTTCATGAAGTAAAAGAATATGATATATTGTATTCATAAAATTATGGGTCTGTAGAGAGGAGCAAACTTTTAAAACGTTTGGTTCAATCGGTTCGAATTTCAGAGGAATTAGTTTAGACAGAAACTTCACCAATAATAATGATCCCAACCAGAGGTGTAACTAGAAGCTCTTAGGCCCCCGATGCAAAATCTGTAACAGGGCTCCCACCTACCATGGGCTGTTATAATACCAATGTCTTCTTATGTAATAGAGGGGCTTTTGGGCCTACTAAGGCTCCAGGGCCTGGGAGCAACTGCTACCCCTGCACCCCCTATAGCTACGCCCCTGAGATTCCCAACCAAACAGAGGTGGTGGTTTCCTGTGGCTCATTGGTTAGCAGTTACCTTGCAGTGCTGGAGTCCTAGGTTAAAATGTGACATCATCCGCATGCTGTTTGTATGTTCTGCCTAGGTTTCATAATAAATCACCTCCATGCAGATGTTTCTGTTTGGTCAGATTTGAACCTAGGACTTCAGTGCTGCAAGGCAAAAGTGCTAATCACTGAGGCACAGAACTACTTCCTTCTCCTCGTCCTCCTCAATAAATGTATGCACTGTGTAAAAAAAGGTGATTATTATGAAGAAGAATCCCACACAAACTGCATGCAGTTGTTGCCCTTGGTTAGATTTGATCCTAGGACCCCAGTTCTAACCACTGAGCCACCATACTACATCCTTCTTCTTGATAAATATGTATACAATACAGACAAAGGTGATTTCTATTTAAAAAAAAAAAAACAACCGAAACACAGGGAGAACATAAAAACTCCATGCAGATGTTGTCCTTGGTCAGAACCCAGAACTCCAGTGCTAACCACAGAGCCACTAATCCTCCTCCTCCTCCTCCCACCTAGATTTGAATTCACCACAAACCAAAGTTTTTAGAAAACTTTGAGTAGTTCAGTTCATTCAACACTTTGGGTTTGTATTCCGTATAAGGAGCATTTCTATAGTTCAACGTATGATGGTCTGAAAATTCTGAATAATACAGCAGAGTAGAACTTAGTACCGTAACATCGTAGTCCTATTATGTGTCCATCATTTACTCTTTAGCTTTTTGCTTCTTCTTGTGTTCTATACAATAAATGATGACTACTTATATTCTTTCTGTATTGAACATTTATTCATGCAGCACCAACATATTTTGAGCGTAAAACTGGTAGGTTATCTTACATTATAGATACCCTTTTTTAATGTTCTCATTCTAAGTCTTTATAACCTTTACAAATTCAGTTAGCTAGTCCCAATATCTGCAGACACCGAATGGAAGAAAACTACATTGTATTAGAATGGGAATGTAATGTATTCCTGTAATCAAATACAATCTAAACTATATAACTAACTGTCTATACTACAGTGTGGTATCAACCGTCAATATTATTTTATCAATAGTTCCTACTATTCTATCAACAGTCCATACTATATTATTCAGTTGGTATTGCACAGAACTTGACATTTAACGCTTTATATATCTCAACTGCACATGTACTATAATAAAGTTATTTGAGTCCTGTTAACGATTGCTATATCTGGACTGTCAAGAATCCATATTATGTTATCACTAGTCCATTTTATATTATCAATAGACCATATTGATGATATATTAATCCAATAATTATAGGATCATAATCCTATATTAATAACAGTCCATACTTTATATTAAATACTCTATATTAAATGATCAATTGTCTGTAGTATGTTATCAATAGTCTATATAAATATAATAATTTTCCTATAGTATTAATCTATAAATCCATGCTATATTACCTTTAAACCGGTTTCCTCCAAAATAAGCCCTACCCCGATAATAGGCCCTACCTCTATTTTCGGGGAGGGGGTGTTTAATATAAGTCCTCCCCTCAAAATAAGCCGAAACAAATTGGAAAGAAAATTTAAAACAGCAATACTCACCTAGCCGGCGGGTCTCTCGCACTGGTCACCGGAGCTGCAGCAGGTTGCCATGTACTTCGCACTTACACAGAACTCTCCTTCTGGTGACGTGGGTTTGAATACCTCACCTCCAGCAGGTGAGTGCTGTGAATGGATCGAGCGCTGGCTCTAATTGGCTGAGCCATGGCGCTCGTGAGCCAACCACAGCATTTGCTTGCTGGAGGCAGGGTATTCAAAGCCCTGTCACCAGAAGAAGAGTTCTTTGTGAATGACGAGGACACTGTATCCTGCATCCTGCCACATCGCCACTGCATATCAGTAACGCCAGGGACCCAGACGCCACGGACCAGGTGAGTTTAAGCCCACCCCCCGAAAATAAGACATTGTGCTTCTTTTAGGGCAAAAATTAATATAAG
This sequence comes from Eleutherodactylus coqui, assembly GCF_035609145.1. NCBI lineage: Eukaryota > Metazoa > Chordata > Amphibia > Anura > Eleutherodactylidae > Eleutherodactylus > Eleutherodactylus coqui. Next base: position 467,967,071 of record NC_089837.1, on the reverse strand, counting down.
GCAGTGTCTTATTTTCGGGGAAAACCAGGTATCAATAGTCCATATCGCAGAGGTCCTCAATCTTTTGTATCTTATGAACAACATTAACCTTTGAGTGATACTCAGGAGCCACAATCAACTCAAACATGGAGGAAATAATTTTTTATTCTAGGGCTAGATGGTGAGTTTGGGCACAACTCTGCTGTATTGCATCCCAATGTAAAGTGAATTTTTTGTGATTGTCATGTTGCAGCAAGTTGCATTAGGATGTGATGCAGCAGGGCTACACCTGAAGTCACCATGTGGAGAAATATTTAGCAAATGCTTGCAATGTGAAGCACAAGTTTTATAATATAAACAGGCTATATGATATTATCAAATTTTTCTACACTATATTATCAACAGTCCATACTACAATCTGAACCATCTAGTTTATATTACCAACATGCATATTATATTATGAATAGCCCATATTGTATTATCAATATTCCTTACTATGCCAACAACACTACCAAGGATTCTGCCATAGCAGATTGTTTAATAGAAGTCATTAGATGAGGAAAAAATGTTAATTGAGCAAACCTTTCTCAGTTGTCCTCACCTCCAGTGCAGATTATCAGGTTACTAGAAGCTGCTACTTATTAACCAAAGTGTTTCACTTACATTCACCAACTGAGGGTGCGTTCACACGAACGTATATCGGCTCGGTTTTCACGCCGAGCCGATATACGTTGTTCTCGGGTGCAGGGGGGGGGGGGGGGGGGATGGAAGAGCCAGGGCCAGGAACTGAGCTTCCGCCCCCTCTCTGCCTCCTCTCCGCCCCTCTGCACTATTTGCAATGAGAGGAGGCAGGACGGGGGCGGGGCTAAGGGGTGGGAATTAGCCCCGCCCCCGTCCCGCCTCTCCCCATTGCAAATAGTGCAGAGGGGCGGAGAGGAGGCAGAGAGGGGGCGGGAGCACAGTTCCTGGCCCTGGCTCTTCCATCCTCCCCCCTCTGCACACGAGGACAACGTATATCGGCTCGGCGTGAAAACCGAGCCGATATACGTTCGTGTGAACGCACCCTGAGGGTGCGGGCAGACGAGCGTAGGCGTATTTACGTTCGCACGAGCGCAACGTATAATCGCCCGAGCGATCGTTTTTCACCGATCACGACCAGAGCTAGAAAGCGTATTTTCGTTTGTTCCTACTTTGCAAACGGTCTTTTCGGCGATCGAATATGCGTTGGTGCGTATTTCGGTCGCATATGTTCCGTTTTTTTTCGAATTGCCGTTTTTACGCGCCGTAAAATCGCCCATGTGAACGAATACATTCGAAACCATTGCCTCAGATGGTCACGTATATACGTTTGGTCGCAAAAACGCGCCGTTTATGCGCTCGTCTGCCCGCACCCTTACTTGCAGAAACATTTTAACTGCAGAGCATCAGTCATTGGGATGGGACAGAAGGATGCTTGTTTGTTACTTATTGTTGGATTCCTTCGATTATCAGTTTATTAAATCCTTCACACAGTGTGTGCAGAGATGCAGAACCCCACCATGTTTCAGATGAATCCCAGCATCTACCATGCTGCTGCATTAAATTGTTTCTACTAAGGGACAGCCACTGGCGTTTTTTTCTCCATTGCGCTGCGAGAGCAAGTGAAAACTCTTGCCTTGCAGTGCGAGAAAAAAAATGGGATGACGCCGGGATATCGCCAATCTTTTCAATGGGGCCAGCGGCAGCAGCGCTAGCCCCATTGAAAAGATATGGAGAATACCGCGGACTTCTGCCACAGCTGTGACAGCTGTGGCGGAAGTGCAGCATGCTATTCCATTCCTTTCAATGGGATTGGCGCTGCTGCCGGTCCCATTGAAAGCAGTGGTTTTTGGCAAACCCTGCAGTATGATTTTCAGGGAAAGGCTTGAAATATAAGCCCTTCCCTGAAAATCATCAATAAGTGGTTAAAAAAAAAAGTACTCACCTCTCCGCCGGCTGGCTCCCTGACACTGCTATCCAGCACTTTAAGCAGGCGGGGATTTAAAAATCCCCGCTTCCTGAAAGGGCTGTGCTGATTGGCTGAGCGCTTAGCCAATAACAGCTAGTGCTTAGCTATTGGCTGAGCGCTCAGCCAATTACAGATAGCGCTTAGCTATTCATTCATGAATAGCTAAGATAGTGCTTAGCTACAGGATATTTGACAGGATATTCCAGGCCCTACAAACAATGACAGAGCTCAATGATGAAATGCGAAGCTCCCTAATTGGCTGCACCACCTGTGACATCCCATGAACAGGCTGGGGAAGCCTGTGAACATGGTGTCAGACAGGGAGACCTGAGGCTGTGGTGCAGGACACCGCAGGAGCTGGGAGAGGTGAATATATGCCAGATATTCTACAGAGGTTACATTGCTGCTGGTGTGAAAGCCTGTATACCAGGGTTATATTGGTAGGCTGTTTTTCCAATATATATGCACACGGGCGTATTTGATTTGCGGAGTCTGCGGTGGGCATCCGCCTCCAGACTCTGCAGCAAATACAACCCACAGTATTCAATTGCAAAAAGTCATTTCATCTCCACGAGTAGAAATCGAATGCGATTTTCCGCTAGCGGAAAGTAAATAGCAGGATGCTGCGATTTTGTGCGGGTTACGCACAACCGGCTTCCGTTGAAGTCAATAGAAGCCGTCCGTCTCTCGGCACTTCCATAGTGAGTATTGCGAAAGTATCGCGGGATATGCGTCACCCCTCCAGCACTTGCAGCTACTGCGCATGCGCGACGGAGTGCCATCTGGTACATCCGCAGCGCATGTAGAAGTCGCTGGAAAGGTAAGCTGAGGTCACCAGCCGGGCACCGGGTTGAACTCCGCTGTGGGAATCTCTCATGCGGGGTCTGACCCTCCCGTGTGCAGGAGGCCTTAGGGACAGATATGCTTTAGTGGATATATTCCTGCTGGGTGTGTAAGTTTGTACACCAAAAGATAACTTAAATGGGATTCTATTGGAGGGATCAGAAAAAGAAGCTGCATCACTTTTTTATGTCTATACAAATGTTGTCTGTACATTGAGAGAGGGTATATTTCTGCAGCTGTCAATGTATATAACAGCAAAGCAGACAGGCAAAGTACACTTTGGTGTGGGGAATACTACTTTGTTATACAGACATTGTTTAAAGTCATCAGTTTGGCCACTATGAATTATTTGCAGATTTTACGCAGCTAGCAGTTAGGTTTGGGGAATTCAATTACGCTGTGCCAAACAGGGACAGTGCACAAAAATACAAGAGGCACTGTGTGGCCTGCTTTTCTCACATATCCTGCTGCCTAGAGACTGCGGCTTATTTAGTTGGCAGTGGTTGTTTTTGTTAGTATAAAACAAAAATAAACCCAAACAGGGAAACATTAAATACACACAGTGCGTGTCAGCTGCCTCAGATGACGTTCAAAGTCGTCAGTCTGGCCACTGCAAATTATTTGCAGATCTTACACAGCTAGCAGTAGGTTGGGGAATTCAATTATGTTGCGCCAAAGAGGGGCAATTGACAAATATACAACCTATACTATGTGGACTTTTGTTAATATAAAACGAAAAGAAAACTTAGCAGGTAAAGATACACATACACACAGTGCGAGTCCGCGGCCTCAGACATTGTTCAGTTACAAGTCCAGCCACTACAAATTATGTGCAGGACGTATGCAGCTAACAGAGGTTTTCTGCAAACAACAAAGTTGACTAGTTAGCACACTGGCAATTTTTTACTTACATATGACTGAGCATAAATTTATATCAAAGACCACCCTGTACCCTCAAAGTGGTGTTAGTGGTGGAACTGCTGCTCTTCTTCTCCTGCTTCCACCATGTTTCTTCCTACTTTCCCCTAAAAGAAAAATATGTATATCAATATGAAAATATGGAACTACAGCTCTTATGTTTCCCGGAGGAGCGCACTCTGCCCTCAAAGTGGTGTTGCTGCTGGAACCACTGGTGCTCTTCTCCTCTTTCTTCCGCTATGTTTCCTCCTCCTTCTCCCAAAATGAAAACTTTCTAAAGTGCAAGAAACTGTAGCTGTAGCTCTACATTTGGCTGTTCTGTTCACCTGGTAGAATTTGCCCTTGTAAAACTTATGACATTGCTGCTGTCTTCCTTGGCACAATTTTTGATCTAGGAGACCCTATGTGGGCCTTTTTTTGTGTTCAATGACAGTCATGTGTAACGATTGACCCCTACATTACTGTACACTATTTTGACCAATTTTGGGGAGGAGCACTGTGTTCCCCAGATGCATGGCTGTATTCCCATGCAATTTGTAGGGCTTTGACTGCATTGGGGACCTTCTGGAGAGCAAATTATGGAACCCGATTTTTACTCCCATTGACTTAAATGGGAGTTGGAATCGGCTTTCCTGATTCACATTGATTTTAGTGAAATCGTCTCAATACCGATATGAGCAGATTATTCCTCTAATCGCTCATTACAGAAGGTATGTCTGCATTTGGACATCATTTTTCAGTTGTTATATAGATATGACTATATATAAAACATTCAGTAAGTTACTAATTACATCAGATATTTCCATATTGATTAAGATTTGCAGCCTGAGGCCTCGGTCAGACGGGCGTTTTTTCGCGCGATTTGCGCATGCGATCTGCGCATAAATAGAACCATTGCTTCGCAGTGGCATCGGACACATGGCCGCTTTTTATGCGGATGTCCGATAAATTATAGGACACGAGGAATCGCAGATCGCGCCTATCTGCGATCTGCGATTCCTTGTGTTCTATTATATGCGCTCAATGGGGCCAGTGGCAGCAGCGCCGACCCCATTGAGAACATATACTACAAAGATCATTCTCCTCTGCCACAGCTGTTACAGCTGTGGCAGAGAAGAACGATGTTCGCCCATTGAATTCAATGGAGCCGGCAATACAGCCGACTCCATTGAAAGCAATGGGCTGCTGGCGAGCGCGGGATGAATTTTCGGGAAGGGCTTAAAAATATAAGCCCTTCCCTGAAAATCATCCTAAAATGTGTAAAAATAAAAAAAATATATATACTCACCTTGTCCCTGCAGCCGGAGTTCAGCCGTGGCCGGCCGACAGTTCTCCTGAACTGCTCTGTGTAGTATTCAGCAGGCGAGGATTTAAAATCCCCGCCTGCTGAATGGGCTGCCTCTGATTGGTCACAGCCCTCACCAATCAGAGGCAGCTCTCACTCACCCATTCATGAATTCATGAATGGGTGAGTGAGTGCTGCCTCTGATTGGCTCAGCGCAAGGACCAATCAGGGGCAGCTCTCAGCTATTGAATGACAGCTGATAGCTGCCCCTGATTGGTCCCTGCGCTGAGCGAATCAGAGGCAGCACTCACTCACCTATTCATGAATTCATGAATGGGTGAGTGAGAGCTGCCTCTGATTGGTGAGGGCTGTGACCAATCAGAGGCAGCCCATTCAGCAGGTGGGGATTTTAAATCCCCGCCTGCTGAATACTACACAGAGCAGTTCAGGAGAAATGCCGGCCGGCTGCGGCTGAACTCCGGCTGTAGGGACAAGGTGAGTATATATATTTTTTTTATTTTTATACATTTTAGGATGATTTTCAGGGAAGGGCTTATATTTTTAATATTGAGCGCATATATTAAAACACAAGGAACCGTAGATCGCAGATAGGCGCGATCTGCGATTCCTCGTGGCTGCCCGTTTTGCCGAAAACGCTGCTTTTTGCAGATTTTTTCGGCGATTTTTCGGCCCCAGTCACGCGATTTGCGGATGCGCATCCGTCATGCGATCCGCAAATCGCGGCAAAAAACGGTCGTCTGACCGAGGCCTGAATCTACAATGATAAATCTGCTGATAGGCAATCTAAACTAAAAGAGCACAGTACTAGTAATTATAGGAAACAGTCACACCCATGAGCTCCTACATTGGGGTAGATCATGTATTTTTCTATATCACGTTTCTGTATAGTTCCCGGTGTAAGACAAACTTTTCCAGACTAAGCTCTATACAGACACCCTGTAGGTCAATTCTATATGTCAACTGTAAAATAATGTTCAAAGATGGATATATATTTTAAGTGTGAGGAATATGCTGGTAGCATTTCCATCCGTATGGCATAGGAAAAACTGACGTCCGTGTAATGTATACACATATATGGCAACCCAATTGTTCTGCACCATTCTTTCTGTCATACTGAGTCTACAGAAGCCGAGCAGGAAGTGTCGAATAGACAACAATAAAGAAACGGCAATCTGCAGCCTGTTTATAGAAACCCTTTCCAAGTCAGTAAAGCTGAGTAGTTAAAAAAAGGAAGCGTCATGTGTGCAACTAATCAAAGGACCAAGTTGTAATAGCAGATAATGTGCAAATCCAAAACCTCTCAGGGGTGAGGGAGTTAAGCTGATCTAAGCTGGAAACTTTGATTCAGGACCCACCAAGCTTTTACAACCCAAGCATGCACCAGATATATATGCATTTGATTCAGAGAGTTTAGCCCCGATTTTCATTATTGAAATACCCTGATAGCACTAAGTGGCTTATCTTTCAAAACTTAGTAATGCAAATTTGATTAAAGGAGATCATAAACGTCTCCAAGGAATGTTTTCCCTTTCCCTGGTTTTAATTCTGGTTATGGAAGTTTAATGGATATCGTAAATAGTGCAGATGTCGCTGTTCACGGGAATTACCCACAGTTTAACAAGATCTATCTAGTTACATATCCTGCACAGAGCTGGTGATTTGAAACGTCTTACACAATGAAGACTTCAAGGTCATTTGAAGGACATGAGGGTGTCTTATGCTCTCACTACATATTAAAGAAATGCCTTAAAATAAAATATTTCAACCAGCAGAAATATAATTAAAAGAAAGGTATCTAAGGAGGTTCATCATAAACAATCAGCATTATGTTCTCATCATAGAATGGATTATAAAAGGCTTGCATGCAAGGTCTGAGAATGATCTGGGCCTCCAAGTATTAAATGCTGTGGACCCCTTTTAAGTCACTATATACAGAGAGTCTGGAACGTTTTCAGAACATTTGCACGTCTTTGCATTTTGTTATTTTGTGGCCTGGTGCAAATTCTGCACTCAATCAATACCCCATAATGACAAAGGCGAACAGAATGTTAGAAATCTTTGTATTTTTTTTTTAATGAAAAAATTAACATTATGTATTGACATAAGTATTCACACCCTGTACTCAGCACTTAGTTGAAGCACCTTTGGTAGTGATTACAGCCTCCAGTCTTCTTTGGTATCATGCCACAAGGTTTGCACACCTGGATTTGGGGATTTTCTTCCATTCTTCTTTGCAGATCCTCTAAAGCTCTGTCAGGTTGAATGGGGACCATCTTTGGACAGCCAGGTTCAGGTCTTCGCAGAGATGGTCAGTTTGGTTCAAGTCAGTGCTTTTTCTGGGCAACGCAAGGACATTCACAGAGTTTTCCCTAAACCCCTCCTGTGTTGTTGGCTTTGTGCTTAGGGTCATTGTCTTGTTGGAAGATGAACCTTCTGCCCGGTCCGAGGTCCCTTGCTTTCTGGATCAGGTTTTTTTTTATTAAGACTATCTCTGTACTTTTCTCCATTCAGCTTTTCATCAACTCTGACCAGTCTCCCTGTTCCAATCGCTGAAAATTACCTCTATAGCATGATGCTGCCACCAACATGCTTCACTGCAGAGATGGTATTGGGCAGGTGATGAGCAGTGCCTGGTTCCCCCCAGACATAACACTTAAAATTGAGGCCAAAAAGTTTGATGTTGGTTTCATCAGACCAGAGAATCTTGTTTCACAGTCCTTTAGGCGCATTTGGCAAGCTCTAGGCGGGCTTTCATGTGTATTTTAAGAGGAGAGGCTTCTTTATGACCGCTCTGCCATAAAGCCCAGATTGGTGGAGGCTGCAGTGATGATTGACCTTTTAAAATTTTTCCCATCTGCAAACAGAATCGTTGGAGCTCAGCCAGAGAGGGTTCTTGGTCACCTCTATTATCAAGGCCCTTCTACCCTAATTACTTATTTTGGTGGGTCAGCTAGATCTATGAAGAGTCCTGGTTGTTACAAACTTCTTCCATTTAAGAATTTGTGAGGCCACTGTGCTCTTAAGAACTTCCAGTGCAGCAGTGCCTCCACACAATCTTGTCTTTGAGCTATAGGCCGCATGCACACGGCAGAGCCGGATTCCGGATGCAGAATACCGCAGCGGTATCCGGCCCTGGCAGCAGCGGCGTCCGCACGTACCTCCATTCTTGAATCTTCATCTGCAGATGATTCACACGGCTTGGCAACCGTCGGACATGCACAGTACAAATTTGTTTTTTTAAACTTCTGCTTTTCCCGCGGAATCCACAGCCTATCAGCAATGGCGGACCGGCCTTTCCGGATTCAGCAATTCAAAACAGCCCGTGTGCAATCACCCTTACAGGCAGTTCTTTCCTCCTCATGACTTTGTTTTGGCTCTTATATGCATTGTGAGCTGTGAGGCGTTATTGTTACGTTTGTGTGGGCAACTTAGCACCGGGCCCCCACGAACGTAACCCAAAAGCACGGGTTTAGGGAAACACAAGGTGAACTATCACAGATTTACACCTCTCCCTAGCTACTACTAGGTTTAGTGACAAAGACCTACCTGAGCGGGGACATCGCCCCTAATAAGGGCGGCCCAGCGGTCTTCAGATCTGGGCCTTTGCTGCTCCTTGGAACCACACACCGAGGATAGGACACATAGACATGCCACCATGACAGGGACAATTGGACAGAGTAAGCTGACACACTGAGCCTGAATCACACCATGCAGCAGCCAAAATGCAAACGCTAGTAGCAGATGTTAAGCTATAAATACCAGGTATTAGTTGACATTTTGATCAAAATATGGAAGCTAGGGGGCCACTTCACAGCTCCTGGCTATACCGCTAGTCCCTACACTAACCAGGAGTCCAGCGACACCAACCTTTCTTGCAGCCACCACACATAGAACCTGTTCACACCACTAAGAGACAGAATGAGCACAGAACAGGACTGCTCACACCTGATGTCTGGCCACCTGCACAGACACTGGACAAGAAGCTGTTCACACACCTAACACATATACAGGCATGCAGGACAACAAAACCTAGAGAGCAGGGATACAAGCTTCCTCTTACAGAGGGGATAGTGAATATATATGCAGCAGACCCATGAGGATTGGCTGGCAGGAGGAACTCCACACCCAGCCAGCTCAATTATCCCTCACCTGTTAAGGTGTGCTCCTGGAACCCGGTAGTACAACAGATCCCAGCAGCACAACCTGACAGTTATATAGACAGGGGTGTGTCTTTTTACATTTATGTCCAATCAATTGAATTTACCACAGGTGACTCCAATCAAGATGTAGAAACATCTCAAAAATGATCAAGAGAAATGGGAGGCCTCCAGAGCTAAATTTTAAGTATCATACCAAAGGCTCCTAATACATATGTCAATGTAGAATGTTAGTTTTACTGTTTTGTTTTTTTAATACAAAGATTTCTAACATTCAGTTTTCCCTTTGTCATTATGGGGTACTGAGTACAGAATGATGGGGGGAAAAACTTGACCCTTTTCTTTTAATTTGCACAAGGCCACAACATCAGCAAAATGTAAAAAAGTCAAAAGGTCTGAAGACTTTCCAGACCCACTGTATAACTTTTTAAATGAACTCTTTATTGGGACTGCCTTTGCTGGAGTCAAAGTGAAGCAGGTGGGTGATATACTATGGTGAAGCAGTGACAGATGGAGGCAGAGACAACATGCTTTTTCAAGCAATCAAACTTTATTTAACAGAAGTTGGTTTTCACTCCACAGGAGGGCACTTGGTCCTGAAATGACGTTTGCCATTTGGGTACATTGTCTTTACATTTTGTCCCGAACCAGACTGCAACACATCGCCTGTGTTACTGTAACCAGCTATAGGCTGGTACTGCTTCTGCTACGTATGTCTGGACCTCCTCCACTCTATTGGGGCTGTGCTTCTACACCCGCGACACCTAAAATTATAGAAGTCAATTTACAACAATAACATTGCACATAACAATTTACCGCAGGTCCCTCTCTTAGGATACAAAACGCCTCATTGCTACCCTTATGGAATCAAGTGCCTTGTTGCACCTATACATAGAGCTTTCACATTGTGTATAATTTCAGCTTCTCACAGAATTAATAGAATAATGTCAAGTTTAACATAAGTCGTCAACAACGAAATTCTCTTCTTCTAATTGCGGAGTCTAGAACCCTGTTCACACCAATGATAACATCGCTGTTTCCATCAATAAAGAATAGTCCTCCACATCTCGCAGTATCCGGTAACCATTAACTGTACATACCTTATTGAAAGCCCATTTCTAATGGTACAAGTCTCTATAACATAACCCTTGTCAGCAGGCCTGCTATCTACCTATTTTCCATTCATTGTGTGCACACCGCTTGGCTTTTAACAAAGCTGGCCTCACTTACATCTCTTAAATGGCAGTACTAGCTTGTGTTAACAAGGGAGGGATGAAGCCTCTCTCCTCCACTCACCAGTGCTTAACAGTGCTTCTCTCCAGCCTTCCAATCTCTACTCTCAGTGGAGCGGAGACCTTCACTGGCACTCCATGCACCTCTTTAGCACTCCTCCCTACCCCAGCCTTGTCACCGGGCTGGCAGTGGGGTCTTTGCATGACCGACACTTACTATATATTAGTTGTCCTTTTATAACAACTAGAGAGTTTAACTCTACAAGCTAACTAAAACCTTTCTTTGGCAACCTTTTAAACTCCAGTTTTCCACTCAGCTCGTACACAGAATGGCTTTCTGTGTTCCCAATCAGAGAGCTCCATATGACTGCTTTATATGCTTCTTAAAGGGATTGCACACCTGGTGCTTAGATGCACCCATCTGTAGTAAAATACTTGGCCTGTACTGGTGAAATGGGGGCCAGCCTCCTCTCCCCATGCTAGCAAACTGACCTATGTTTCACATCTTCCTGAAGAATAGCTGTTCGATGTTCAAGCACACATTCAGGTCGTTGTGAAGAGAAGAACATTACATTTTCTCCATCCATCCAGCAGTGCCACATCACAAATCCTCCCATCACAACCATAGGTGGCATTATTTGACTACAATTCCCAGGGTCAGATTCTCCCATTTTCAATAGCCCTTTTATCTTTCCTAAACCATTGTCCTCATTGTGTTACACTTTGTCACCTAGGGTGTAGATAATGGAATGTATGGAAATATATGGGCCACGGGCCCCTTATAGTCATGGGCCTACAAACATTGCCTTAAATGTGCTGTGCCAAATTCTAAAGTTATTTCCTATCCACTGGCTAGGGTATACCTTTATAATTGGCGGTGATCTGACTGCTTAGCCTCCCACCGATCCTGAGAACTAGGGTCCCAAAAGTCCCTGCATGAATGGAGCAGAAGTTAGACATATACACTCCTACATCACTCATATGGACGGAAGCATCAGAAATCGCTGAGTAGAAATGCTCAGCAATCTTTGGCTCCCCCATTTAAAAGAATGGAGAGGTGGAGTGCATGCTTGACCTCCACTTTAGTCATATGGGGACCTTTGGGATTGGTAGAGGTTCCAGCAGTCAGACCCCATTGATCAAAAATGTATCCGCTATCCAGTGGACAGGGGATAACTCTATAGCTTGGCAGAACCCCTTTCATGCCCAAATTGTCTGTCCATCCCTGTGCAGTATACCTGTATGAGCCACATCTGTCAGCTTCATTTTTAAAGGGGTTGTCCCGCGAAACAAAGTTGGGGTATACACTTCTGTATGGCCATATTAATGCACTTTGTAATGTAGATTGTGCATTAATTATGAGCCATACAGAAGTTATTCACTTACCTGTTCCGTTGCTAGCGTCCTCGTCTCCATGGTGCCGTCTAATTTTCAGCGTCTAATCGCCTGATTAGACGCGCTTGCGCAGTCCGGTCTTCTCCCTTCTGAATGGGGCCGCTCGTGCCAGAGAGCTGCTCCTCGTAGCTCCGCCCCGTCACGTGTGCCGATTCCAGCCAATCAGGAGGCTGGAATCGGCAATGGACCACACAGAAGACCTGCGGTCCACCGAGGGTGAAGATCCTGGCGGCCATCTTCGCAAGGTAAGTAAGAAGTCACCGGAGCGCGGGGATTCGGGTAAGTACTATCCGTTTTTTTTTTTTTAAACCCCTGCATCGGGTTTGTCTCGCGCCGAACGGGGGGGCTATTGAAAAAAAAAAACCCGTTTCGGCGCAGGACAACCCCTTTAAGCCCTTTATCTGATGCCCCTGATCACATAAAGTAGAAAGCTTTACAGTCACTCTTTATATTGTCTAGTAAATATAACCTTTCACATGAAAACCTTCAATTAGACACATGAATTTCCCCCTTGTCATATAATAGACGGCTAATGAAATTAATTTCAAGATTTGCAAAGTGCATTACACAATATAGACATACACATGTAATATAGAGTAGAGCTCAGCTTCTTAGTTTAGGGCTGCAAGGCTTTTGTTGCTGGCAGGAATTACAGTGGCCAGTGAAACATTAATAGTTGCTTTGTGAGAGAGGATTTTACATGCGGCCAGCTGTGACCAATGCATCAAATTATTTGAGTCAGCAGATTTCCGCGGAGATGCAGGTACAGCAGAAAAGGCTTTAAAAAAACCTAAAGTCTCTATTCAGAATACACATTGAATCCGTATGAAGCTGGGCTGCACAGAAATGGAATGATTAACTCTTTTTGGGACATTTCTGTATTATGGATGGATGTTTCGAGCCCATCGTGACTATTGCGGCACACAGGCTGATGTATAGTGGGATTTATGAAAAACACAATAATATACATTTTTACCAAAAGCTTTAAATAAGTAAAAGATACAGAGGAATGGATCTATAAAGTCATTTTCTGATTAGCCCTTATTATATAGTGCTAACATATTGATATCACTCATAGCAGTCCCTGTACCCATTGGGACCTATAATCGTATTTTTCTTCATAGGACCAGTTAAACTAAGCATAAAACCAGAATGACTAGAGGAAAACAATGCAAACATAAGGAAAGCTCCATATAGATGAATGTTCTGTTGACCATTACTGATCACAGATACAAAAGCCCAGGCGATTAGCTGGGGAAAGCTGCAGAAGGCCATGCATTTCCCCTATGAATGGCCAACCATGTTATACATGAATGCATCGGGTTCCCCAGGGCGAGGCACGCTCTTTGTTAGTGACACTCCAGTCTGCTCTGGCTTTAATAGTTAGTTTGTTTGGTAGCTCTGGGTTTGTCTGTAATTGATATGAGAAATCCAAATGTAATAAAAAATAGTATAATAAGGCTGCACTTAATTGCCATGTCAGATAGTGCTGGCGAGAGCCCATATAAAAAGATAGATAAATAATGATTTCTCTACCTGAGATCAGATAAATTTTACTATATTTCTGGAGTACAGTATTCATCTCCAAAATTATCTTGAGTTGCCAAAATCCATAGAGCATTTGCATTTTAATCCCTTTACAACCATCAACGGTAAATTAATGTTGCTACTTGCTGGGCTCTGTGCAGCAGCGACGTACATTTATGTCCCACATTCTGCCAGCGATCACATCCTCTGAGCCGGAGGAAGACCCGAAACAGGCTGCTACTATCAGCTTGTTGTTTGGGTGCTGTCATCGGGACGTGATAGGTTAATCAAAGTGACAGCCAATCACAGAGCTATCTGGAAAGTTTGTTGTAGTAACAAACTTTCCTGCCATTTCAGCGCTGTAACATTCTCTTTCTTCCCGGCTCTCCTGTCAGTGTGAGATCAGAGGAGAGAGAAGCAAATTATACTGTAGAAAATCACACATAATAGCAATAAAACAACCCATTCTATTACAATCACCTATACTATTTAATCATTATAGGCGATTATTAGCAAAGAGGTTCACTTTTAATAATATATCTAGAAATAAATTACATTTATATGGGTATGTTCACATGTAGTGAATTTTGGTGCTCCAAAATTTGTGACAAATTTCACTTTACACCATTTGGTGCAGATTTTGACACTGTTTTTAAAGGAGATCCGCAGCTGATTTCACCCTTCCAAATTAAGGGGTGAAGTCTGACTTGGGTCCATGTTAATATCTACACCAATGGTGTAATGTGGAATTTGATGCAGATTTGGTACAGATTTTCCGCTGCAGAAAACCCACATCAATTCCATTATGCATGAACGTACCTTTACCTTAATTTATTACATCAATTAGTTATTACATCAATTTATTTAATTTAATCAGTAATGTATGAATTAAAAGTTATAAAACTACATATTTCAAAGTTTTAAAATTTAATATTAAATTCGTTAGTCTCTGAAATTGCTGGGAAGCATTCAACATTTTTCAAATGTGCTTCCAAAATAAAGAACACAAATGGAAATATCTATCTGATTAAAAATTAGTACAACGTGTATGTACATATTTGTCATACCTTAGTTGAAAATTTGAAAAAGGGATAATTTAAATAAAAAAATTGTTCATTTTGGTGTTGTTTTTAATATGCAAATCATATTCATCTACTTTAACCACCTAAAAAAAGTAGGATATGTGATGAAAAAACTATTTCAAGATTAGTTGGGTGTACAAAGTATTTACTTATTCTCTGTTAAAGTGAAGCTCGCCAAATTTCCAAATTTTGGCTTGGTCACTAAGGCGCAAACAAGCTTGGGGTTAAAGGGGTTGAATAGTTTTATTCTATAAACTGTAGGTTGTAAAGTCTGGACGTTTGAACCTTCCATCGGAGGTAAATGCTGGGAGTATTTCCTACTATATAGCTCTGACGGAAGGCTCTATATGCCGCTGTACAATTTATACAGTGGCATGTGTTGCCCAGAGGATCCCTTTGTAAAAAGAAACATCGCATGCTTTTATTTACTGAATGCCTTTGTATTGAATAGAGTTGTGAATTTCGCTATTCCACATAGAAAAAAAAGCACAAAAAGATGCCAATGTACATTGTGCATGCAGCGTGAACGTACTGTAGGCAGATATTACCGGGCAGCCCTTATGTCTGCATTGGCTGCCCTCTAAACTATGAACTATTGATGGAAATAAGACAGTTCTGCAAGCCTGAGACCACCTTGAAGGACTGGTCCCAACTGGAGAAGCCATTCTCAGAAATAGATTGCCCAGTGATCAGTTGTTCACACCAGGGGATATGCTAAAGAATTGTATTACATGATGCCCATTCAAATAAAATAAATCAGTTACGGGGCCACCCAACTTTACTTGAAATTTATGGTATCCGTAGATAGCAGTTTCCAGGAGCCACCTACCGGTGTAGCAGATATTAATCATACCGCGCAGGTGCTCTACAATGATAGCATAGTGCAGGCCAATCAAAGTGAATGTCTTGAATAACACTGGATGTTAGCACATTTTCATTTTCTTAAATTGTACAACTGTCTTATTTTGGTATTGTGACTTATCTTCTCAAGAGTGCGTTCACACATGGCAGAATTTGGTGCAGATCCACAGCAAAATCTGCAACATAATTTGCATCATGGATTTTGTTCTGGATCTACATCAAGCCCACACCATATGGTGTGAATTTTGTTGTGGATTTTGACATGCAGTTTTAGCAGATTTCACCCTTACAATTAAAGGAGTGACATCTGCTGTGGATCCGCATGAAATTTTGCACCAATGGCGTAGATTTTGACAAAAAATTGATGGGGATTTAGATGTAGATTTTCCATTGGAAAACCGGCACCAATTCTGCTACATGTGAATGAACCCCAAATGTAATTAGCCATGACTAGTTTTCAAGGTGGATTGCAAAATGTACAGCCACCTTCATGCCATGACTAAGGGCGGTGTTCACCTGAAACATGTAGACAGGGGATGTCTTCTGTTCATTGTTGGATCTTATATGAAGTTACAATAAAGCTGATGCAATTTTAATAAACTTAGGATTTGAAAGCTGTAACTCATGGGCTAGGAAGGCTATGAGTGTGTCCCACAGACTCACTCACAGTACTGCAGCCAGGCACTGAGCGCTGGCCTAGAGAGGGGGCAGGAAAAGGTGGACACACTGGCATGCAAAGAGGAGAAGCCCACAGGCGGGCACTTACAGCTCAGTCGCTACTGTTGCTGCTCCAAGATGGAGAGTCACTGTGGAGAGGAGAGTCAGTAGGGATCCGTACTAGCTGAGTCTAAGCTAGCGAGCCCCCTCATTGGTCCAGGGCTTAGTAGTCCCACCTGCGGACCATGCTGATCGCATGACAGTAGTTAGTAGACTAACCACAACAGCCACCCCAGCTGCATTAGTTTAAAAGTTATCAGTTCAGTGGTGCCTGCCTCTGTGTCTCAGATGGGTATTAATTGGTTATTTGAACAATCACAGAAAATGGCCATATACTTATGAACTCAGGAGGGCAGATAGCTGCATCCCCTCAGCATGCAGGTAACAAACTGCCAAATGAGGGAGCTAATTACACCTGTGAGACAGCCATTCACACAGCCTCTTAATATAGAGGGGGGTGGCTGCTTGGTGTATACTCCCACACAAAGTAGATACAAAGTGCCAGACCATTCTGATACATGTAGTGCACCATGCATACCAACAACCTATTAATGATGCCATAATAGTTTGGCAGTTGCCCTGCACCTCAATAAGTGAACCACATTGGTACTGTCACCCTGGGCTTCCCCGGCGTTTTAAAGCCGCACTGCATGTGAATAATACAGAATTAATGCAAGGTATTAGTTGGATTTTGTCCAAAATACATCGGCTCACAAGCCAATCGTCAAGGTCTGCATGGTGTACTACATGTATCTGATACTATATCTATCAGAATGGTCTGGCACTTTGTATCTACTCTGTGTGGGAGTATACACCAAGCTACCCCCTCTATATCAAGAGGCAGTGTTAGTGGTTGTCATATCGGTGTCCCTCACAGGTGCAATTAGCTCCCTCATTTGGTAGTTTGCTACCTGCATTCTGAGGGGATGCAGCTATCTGCTCTCCTGAGTTAGTAAGCATATGGCCATTTTCTGTGATTGTTTGTTTGTTTTTATATTTCCCTTTCTGTGACATAGCTATTTGAACCCTAAGGCCTCCTTCCCACGAACGGATTTCCGCCGCGTAATTTGCGGCGAAAATCCGCTGCGTTGCCCGCAGCTATTAGGTTCTATTGAACCTAATAGCTCCATGCTCACGATGCGTAATTCCACCGCGGAATTACGCACCGCGATTTCTCCCGTCCTCACCCGCAGCATGCTCTATTTTCTGAGGGTGAGGACGGGCTGTACGCACTGACGGCTTCCATTGCAGTCAATGGAAGCCGTCCGTTCACGCTATCTCCCGCTGTCACCAGCGGGAGATAGCGTGAAAAAACGCTTTCCCGCCCACCGCCGCGCGTCATATGGCGTCATATGACGCGCACGGCCGCGTCACGTGACACGGCCGGCCGCGTCACGTGACACGGCCGGTGACGCGCGGCGGTGGGCGGTGACGGGCGGTGACGCGGCAGCGGTGGGCGGGGAAGCGATTTCACGCTATCTCCCGCAGGTAAGTATAGGGGCTCTGGGGGGCGCCGTGACGGGCTTCGCAGCGGAATATTACGCGGCGGAGCCCGTCACGCTCGTGGGAAGGAGGCCTAAGTGTATATTCAGACGGCGGAACTTTCACATGAGCGAATTCCGCCTCTAAAAACTGTAACAAAATCCGTGGCTTCTTGTTGCATTTTTTGCCGTTGATCCTCATGTTAATTTATGCCTGTTAAAGTCCATGTGGAAAATTCATTCATTTAATGTGTGGCCCAAGACAACTCTTACTCTTCCAATGTGGCCCAGAGACGCTAAAAGGTTGGACCCCTCCTGCGCTACAGTTATGTGCCTGGCAACCATGTACTATATTACACGATCAGTCTTGTATGGTAGGAGCTCTTTGCAGCCATTCTCCCTTTTGGCTAATGGAGTAGGGAAATAAAGAAGTGAAGTTGAGAAGATCTGTAGTCAGACTAGTCTGACATTTTCAAATTTGAGGTCAAAGTTGGTTTATCTTCCAGCATAACTTCCACTAATAATGTTAATTTTGATAATACAAATTCTTGAAGTAAAGTTTATTGGATGTAATTATTAGCTTCCACAGTAGTAAATGTCAATAAACGTCAAGATAACAGCTCTCATTTTTACAGGGGAAAGAAACCTTTAGAACTGAGCAGGGAATAAACGTATCTCTCCTCTATGTAAACATTTGCCTAGAGAAAATACAGGACCCAACTACTAACATACAGCAAATTGGCATTCTCCGCACAGCTGTAGTTTTCTCAACAGTAGAAACTCCTATTCTTGGTCTGCGATGAGGTGGTAAATCTGCTTTAGAGAAGAGTCTCCAATCACAGAGCTTGCTGGTGCACATCACCACAGATGTAGTATGTTGTGTCGCCCATTATCATAATCCACAACATTGTGGCCCCAGGATGTTGAATCCACACGTGTTTATGCCGCCTGCCCTGATAATTAGGAGGCGGTAATTAATGTCACTTGCTACTTATCTCACAGGACACACACAATGAGTTATCTGAATGTAAGAAAGATGATGCTTGAGTCTTTGGCCCAGACGTCATCATCTTTGCACCTGCTACATTTGTAATGAGACAATTGTGCCAATACTGATAGGGAATCATCGCTCCGACACGTAATACAAAAAAAGCAGGCTGCATGGATGGAGCGCACAGCAACAATGACTGGAAGAGAAACGCTGATTATAGGGTTTTTCCTTCTGAATCGACATCTAGTCTAGCAGTGGAGTTTCTTTATCCTCAAATTCTTGTTCTTATAGATGGTTCCACTTAATTACTAAGCAAGTTGCGTAAGGATTCATAAGCATATACGCCAAAAGAGGAGAGAAAGAAAGTAGGAGAAAAGGGGTGTGATGTAAATCAGTCACAAATAGAGATGAGCGAGCACCAAAATGCTCGGGTGCTCGTTACTCGGGATGAAATTTTCGCAATGCTCGAGGGTTCGTTTCGAGTAACGAACCCCATTGAAGTCAATGGGCGACCTGAGCATTTTTGTATATCGCCGATGCTCGCTAAGGTTTCCATTTGTGAAAATCTGGGCAATTCAAGAAAGTGATGGGAACGACACAGCAACGGATAGGGCAGGCGAGGGGCTACATGTTGGGCTGCATCTCAAGTTCCCAGGTCCCACTATTAAGCCACAATAGTGGCAAGAGTGAGCCCCCTCCCAACAACTTTTACTTCTGAAAAGCCCTCATTAGCAATGCATACCATAGCTAAGCACCACACTACCTCCAACAAAGCACAATCACTGCCTGCATGACACTCCGCTGCCACTTCTCCTGGGTTACATGCTGCCCAACCCCCCCCTCCCGCACGACCCAGTGTCCGCAGCGCACACCAAACTGTCCCTGTGCAGCCTTCAGCTGCACTCATGCCACACCACCCTCATGTCTATTTATAAGTGCGTCTGCCATGAGGAGGAACCGCAGGCACACACTGCAGAGGGTTGGCACGGCTAGGCAGCGACCCTCTTTAAAAGGGGCGGGGCGATAGCCCACAATGCTGTACAGAAGTAATGAGAAATATAATCCTGTGCCACCGCCATCAGGAGCTGCACACGTGGGCATAGCAATGGGGAACCTATGTGCCACACACTATTCATTCTGTCAAGGTGTCTGCATGCCCCAGTCAGACCGCGTTTTTTTATAAATAGTCACAGGCAGGTACAACTCCGCAATGGGAATTACGTGTGCACCCACAGCATGGGTGGCTCCCTGGAACCCACCGGCTGTACATAAATGTATCCCATTGCAGTGCCCATCACAGCTGAGGTAACGTCCGATTAAATGCAGGTGGGCTTCGGCCCACACTGCATGCCCCAGTCAGACTGGGGTTCTTTAGAAGTGGACACATGCAGTTACAACTCCGTGTGGACCGACAGCATGGGTGGCTCCCTGGAACCCACCGGCTGTACATAAATGTATCCCATTGCAGTGCCCATCACAGCTGATGTAACGTCAGCTTTAATGCAGGTGGGCAAAAAATTAATTGGATTACACTGTAGGCGAGGGCCCCAAAAAATTGGTGTACCAACAGTACTAATGTACGTCAGAAAAATTGCCCATGCCCTACCAAGAGGGCAGGTGAAACCCATTAATCGCTTTGGTTAATGTGGCTTAATTGGTAACTAGGCCTGGAGGCAGCCCAGTTAAAATAAAAATTGGTTCAGGTGCAAGTTTCAACGCTTTAATGAGCATTGAAACGTATAAAAATTGTTTGCAAAAATTATATGACTGAGCCTTGTGGGCCTAAGAAAAATTGCCCGTTCGGCGTGATTACGTCAGGTTTCAGGAGGAGGAGCAGGAGGAGGATGATGAATATTATACACAGATTGATGAAGCTAAAAGGTCCACGTTTTTGATGGTGATAGAGAACAATGCTTCCATCCGCGGGTGCAGCCTACGTATTGTTTAGGTATCGCTGCTGTCCGCTGGTGGAGAAGAGAAGTCTGGGGAAATCCAGGCTTTGTTCATCTTGATGAATGTTAGCCTGTCGGCACTGTCAGTTGACAGGTGGGTACGCTTATCTGTGATGATTCCCCCAGCCGCACTAAACACCCTCTCTGACAAGACGCTAGCCGCAGGACAAGCAAGCACCTCCAGGGCATACAGCGCGTGTTCAGGCCACGTGTCCAGCTTCGACACCCAGTAGTTGTAGGGGGCAAAGGCGTCACGGAGGACGGTCGTGCGATCGGCTACGTACTCCCTCACCATCCTTTTACAGTGCTCCCGCCGACTCAGCCTTGACTGGGGAGCGGTGACACAGTCTTGCTGGGGAGCCAGAAAGCTGTCAAAGGCCTTAGAGAGTGTTCCCCTGCCTGTGCTGTACATGCTGCCTGATCTCTGTGCCTCCCCTGCTACCTGGCCCTTGGAACTGCGCCTTCGGCCACTAGCGCTGTCGGATGGGAATTTTACCATCAGTTTGTCCGCCAGGGTCCTGTGGTATAGCATCACTCTCGAACCCCTTTCCTCTTCGGGTATGAGAGTGGAAAGGTTCTCCTTATACCGTGGGTCGAGCAGTGTGTACACCCAGTAATCCGTAGTGGCCAGAATGCGTGTAACGCGAGGGTCTCGAGAAAGGCATCCTAACATGAAGTCAGCCATGTGTGCCAGGGTACCTGTACGCAACACATGGCTGTCCTCACTAGGAAGATCACTTTCAGGATCCTCCTCCTCCTCCTCAGGCCATACACGCTGAAAGGATGACAGGCAAGCAGCATGGGTACCCTCAGCAGTGGGCCAAGCTGTCTCTTCCCCCTCCTCCTCATCCTCCTCATGCTCCTCCTCCTCAACGCGCTGAGATGTAGACAGGAGGGTGCTCTGACTATCCAGCGACATACTGTCTTCCCCCGCCTCTGTTTCCGAGCGCAAAGTGTCTGCCTTTATGCTTTGCAGGGAACTTCTCAAGAGGCATAGCAGAGGAATGGTGACGCTAATGATTGCAGCATCGCCGCTCACCATCTGGGTAGACTCCTCAAAGTTTCCAAGGACCTGGCAGATGTCTGCCAACCAGGCCCACTCTTCTGTAAAGAATTGAGTAGGCTGACTCCCACTGCGCCGCCCATGTTGGAGTTGGTATTCCACTATAGCTCTACGCTGCTCATAGAGCCTGGCCAACATGTGGAGCGTAGAGTTCCACCGTGTGGGCACGTTGCACAGCATTCGGTGCACTGGCAGATTAAACCGATGTTGCAGGGTGCGCAGGGTGGCAGCGTCTGTGTGGGACTTGCGGAAATGTGCGCAGAGCCGATGCACCTTTCCGAGCAGGTCTGACAAGCGTGGGTAGCTTTTCAGAAAGCGCTGAACCACCAAATTAAAGACGTGGGCCAGGCATGGCACGTGCGTGAGGCTGCCGAGCTGCAGAGCCGCCACCAGGTTACGGCCGTTGTCACACACGACCATGCCCGGTTGGAGGCTCAGCGGCGCAAGCCAGCGGTTGGTCTGCTCTTTCAGACCCTGCAGCAGTTCGTGGGCCGTGTGCCTCTTCTATTCTAAGCTGAGTAGTTTCAGCACGGCCTGCTGACGCTTGCCCACCGCTGTGCTGCCACGACGCGCGACACCGACTGCTGGCGACGTGCTGCTGCTGACACATCTTGATTGCGAGACAGAGGTTGCGTAGGAGGAGGAGGAGGAGGGTGGTTTAGTGGAGGAAGCATACACTGCCGCAGATACCACCACCGAGCTGGGGCCCGCAATTCTGGGGGTGGGTAGGACGTGAGCGGTCCCAGGCTCTGACTCTGTCCCAGCCTCCACTAAATTCACCCAATGTGCCATCAGGGAGATATAGTGGCCCTGCCCGCCTGTGCTTGTCCACGTGTCCGTTGTTAAGTGGACCTTGCCAGTAACCGCGTTGGTGAGGGCACGTACAATGTTGCGGGAGACGTGGTTGTGCAGGGCTGGGACGGCACATCGGGAAAAGTAGTGGCGACTGGGAACTGAGTCATCATACCTTTGAAAGCCTCCGTTTCCACAACCCTATACGGCAGCATCTCCAGGCTGATAAATTTGGCTATGTGCACGTTTAACGCTTGAGCGTGCGGGTGCGTGGCGGCGTACTTGCACTTGCGCTCCAACACTTGCGCTAGCGATGGCTGGACGGTGCGCTGAGAGACATTGGTGGATGGGGCCGAGCACAGCGGAGGTGAGGGTGTGGGTGCAGGCCAGGAGACGGTAGTGCCTGTGTCCTGAGAGGGGGGTTGGTTCTCAGTGGCAGGGGGAGAGGCAGCGGTGCAAACCGGAGGCGGTGAACGGCCTTCGTCCCACCTTGTGGAGTGCTTGGCCATCATATGTCTGCGCATGCTGGTGGTGGTGAGGCTGGTGGTGGTGGCTCCCCGGCTGATCTTGGCGCGACAAAGGTTGCACACCACTGTTCGTCGGTCGTCTGCACTCTCAGTGAAAAACTGCCAGACCTTTGAGCACCTCGGCCTCTGCAGGGTGGCATGGCGCGAGGGGGCGCTTTGGGAAACATTTGGTGGATTATTCAGTCTGGCCCTGCCTCTACCCCTGGCCACCGCACTGCCTCTTCCAACCTGCCCTGCTGCTGCACTTGCCTCCCCCTTTGAAGACCTGTCCTCAGTAGGCGTAGCAAACCAGGTGGGGTCAGTCACCTCATCGTCCTGCTGCTCTTCCTCTGAATCCTCTGTGCGCTCCTCCCTCGGACGTACTCCAATTACTACTACCTGAGTGATAGACAACTGTGTCTCATCGTCATCGTCCTCCTCACCCACTGAAAGCTCTTGAGACAGTTGCTGGAAGTCCCCAGCCTCATCCCCCGGACCCCGGGAACTTTCCAAAGGTTGGGCATCGGTCACAACAAACTCCTCCAGTGGGAGAGGATTCGGAACCATTGCTGCCCTTTCTGGGCAGGGGCCCGAGAACAGTTCCTGGGAGTCTGCCTGCTCCTCAGAATGTGTCATTGTAATGGAGTGAGGAGGCTGGGAGGAAGGAGGAGCAGCAGCCAGAGGATTCAGAGTTGCAGCAGTGGACGGCGCAGAATTCTGGGTGGTCGATAGATTGCTGGATGCACTTTCTGCCATCCACGACAGGACCTGCTCACACTGCTCATTTTCTAATAAAGGTCTACCGCGTGGACCCATTAATTGTGAGATGAATGTGGGGATGCCAGAAACATGCCTCTCTCTCTTAATCCCGCAGCAGTCGGCTGCGATACACCTGGATCAGGAGCTCGGCCTGTGCCCACACCCTGACTTGGGCCTCCGCGTCCTCGCCCACGTCCACGTCCTCTAGGCCTACCCCTACCCCTCAGCATGCTGTATTACCAGTAGTGCAGAAACAGAACGCTGTAATGAAATGTGCCGCTTATTGGCCTGTGGTTGGAGGCTGACTTCCCTTACGGAACGCACAGCAGATCCAGGAAACAATTTTGCGCAAGCCTGCTGTAACGCTAAGCTGCGTATTAATTAGGACTACTACCCCCAGCAGATAGATACTGTAGGCAGCGTATAATATTATGTATACTGTTTCCCTCTGGCGGGATGACGGCGCTGATGTAACAGAGACAGCAGATCCAGGAAACAATTTTGCGCAAGTCTGCTGTAACGCTTAGCTGCGTATTAATTAGGACTACTACCCCCAGCAGATAGATACTGTAGGTAGCGTATAATATTATGTATACTGTTTCCCTCTGGCGGGATGACGGCGCTGATGTAACAGAGACAGCAGATCCAGGAAACAATTTTGCGCAAGCCTGCTGTAACGCTTAGCTGCGTATTAATTAGGACTACTACCCCCAGCAGATAGATACTGTAGGCAGCGTATAATATTATGTATACTGTTTCCCTCTGGCGGGATGACGGCGCTGATGTAACAGAGACAGCAGATCCAGGAAACAATTTTGCGCAAGCCTGCTGTAACGCTTAGCTGCGTATTAATTAGGACTACTACCCCCAGCAGATAGATACTGTAGGCAGCGTATAATATTATGTATACTGTTTCCCTCTGGCGGGATGACGGCGCTGATGTAACAGAGACAGCAGAGCCAGGAAACAATTTTGCGCAAGCCTGCTGTAACGCTTAGCTGCGTATTAATTAGGACTACTACCCCCAGCAGACACGCAGTAAACTGAAGACGGTCACAGGCAGCCCAAATATAGTATTTTTCCCCAATTTTTTGGAAAAAGCCCACTGCCTATATAGCCTGAATATCTCTTTCCCTGCCTCACCAGTACTGGCCCTATACTCTGTACAATGACAGCAGACTGCGGACGCAATGCTCTGCACGCCCGATATACAAAAAAAAATAATTGTGCAACACTGCTAAAAGCAGCGTCAACAGTACTGCACACGGTCAGATGTGGCCCTAAGAAGGACCGTTGGGGTTCTTGAAGCCTAAAATCACTCCTAACGCTCTCCCTATAGCAGCTCCGGCACCAGCAGCACTTTCCCTGATCTCTGTCAGAATGCATCTGTGGCGAGCCGTGGGAGGGGCCGATTTATATACTCGGGTGACACCTGATCTCACCAGCCACTCACTTCAGGGGGGTCGTATAGGGCTTGAATGTCGCAGGGGGAAGTTGTAATGCCTTCCTTGTCTTTCTATTGGCCAGAAAAGCGCGCTAACGTCTCAGAGATGAAAGTGAAAGTAACTCGAACATCGCGTGGTGCTCGCCTCTAGTAACGAGCATCTCGAACACGCTAATACTCGAACGAGTATCAAGCTCGGACGAGTACGTTCGCTCATCTCTAGTCACAAATACACCAAATTTATTGTAGACTAATACATTTGTACAGCGCCAGTCCCAAATGTCTCCAACACATTAGACCAAGATATAATTAATATCTTCAATGGACCAATATATCACCAAAACACGGGGAATCTAAAATCTAATAGTGACAACAGAAATACTAGGATGAGAACTCTATTCTTAACCTACTTTGGTAAGGCAGACTTGGCCTAGATGCTGGGTATATTTCAAGCCCTTCCCCGAAAATCACTGTGGTGGTTGCCTTTATTCCATTGCTTTCAATGGGGTGGCTACAGCGCCTGCCCCATTGAAAGCAATAGGATAGCATCGCGGTCCTCTGTGACAGCTGTGGCAGGGGATTCTTTGGTCCCCACTGCAGTCCCCTCATCACTGAACACTGTGACTGTGATGTCAGTGTTCAGTGATGAAGGGACTTCCCACGGGGATTAACAGAACCCTCGGGGAGTTCCCTCATCCCCACGGGGACTAAGGAGTTAACAACAGGACATTCAAAAGATGCTTCTGGCTAGAAGTGCCTAATAAATGTCCTGCTATAAGCTGCGGGGAAGCTATTAATTGCGCAGTCAATGGCAACTCCGCTAAAACTCACCTGTGTCCTATTTTTTTAGGTGCACACTGTTTTGCACTGCTAATTCCGTGCATATGAACGCTTCTATAGAAACACACGCTTGTCTGACCGACCCTTAGCACTATCTGAGCGTTAAAACAATGCTGATATGAAAGAGCCCTTAAGGTGCTGTATAAAATGAAGCTGTAATACAGATGTGTCTTTGATAAATTAGACTTAGCCTAGTTTCACACAATGGGGCTCATTTATCACTAGTGATGTGCCTTTTTTTGATTCAAATTAATTTACACAAATATACTATTGTCTGATGGCAAAAAGAACAACTTTAACACCTCTCACTTTTCAAAAGTGTCTAGAAAAGGGGGTGTGGTTTGAGTACAGTGAAGTTTTTAGAAAGATTAAGAATTTTAAAGTTTTCGAAGAAATTGCAAAATTTGCAGCAATCTCATTCTGGTAGCTGGATGGGGTTTAAAGGGACTCTACATCTCTAGACATGTTTAAATATGTGACAAATCATTTCATAAATTTGTTGCATTTTAAGCTGGATAAGATAAAGAAAAAGCATGCTAAAAAATGGCATAAAAAATTCACTGGTCGGTCAATGTCCCCCATAGCCTTTTTTGGCATTTTGACACAGTGGTGTTTCTTTTAGGCAAAAAAATGTTACATCCAGCTGTGTGCTTTTTGTAATGCAATTTAGCATTTTTTTCCCCCTGCCCATGGCATTTTTTGCAAATCGGAGCATGTTCTTGGTAAGGTGATTTTTTTTTCTGGCATTTTTCCACAGGTGTTTTTATATGTAAAAAATATTGATGAAAAAGCACGCAAATAAAAAATACCTCCAAACAATGGCAGTTAAAAAGACAGGCAGCAGTCAAAAACACATAGGCAATCTCTTTTTTCACCCAGAAAACATCATAAAAAAAGATTGTCTGCAACTAACTTCAGGGCTCAGTCACACAGGCGCATCGGCGCCCGTGTCACTGCAGCCAGCAGACGGCCGTACCTGAAGACGGACGTCTCTCTGCAGCGCCGGGAGGAAGAACGTGACCGGCTTCATTGCTGGTCATGTGTTCTTTCATCAGCGCTGGAGAGAAACGGCCGTCTTTAGGTACGACCGTCTTCTAACTGTCAGTCACACGGGCGCATCGGCGCTGGTGTACGGATGCCGATGCGCCCGTGTGACAGCCCTCAGGCTGGCTTCACACAGTCTTTTTTGTTAAAACGCCACATTTTTAGTTTTTTTAAAATCTGTTGCATTTTTCTCTAGCAAAGAATACGCTGCTGCTAAATGTTTGCTATAGATCAATAGTAGAGATGAGCGAACGCGTTCGTCCGAGCTTGATATTCGTGCGAATATTAGGGTGTTCGGGATGTTCGTTATTCGTAACGAACACCATGCGGTGTTCTGGTTAATTTAACTTTCTTCCCTGAGACGTTAGCGCTTTTTTTTGGCCAATATAAAGACAGGGAAGGCATTACAACTTCCCCCTGCAACGTTTAAGCCCTATACCACCCCCCTGCTGTGAGTGGCTGGGGAGATAAGGTGTCACCCGAGTATTGAAATCTGCCCCTCCCGCGGCTCGCTATGGATGCATTCTATATGCGCTCAATGGGGCCAGCGGCAGCAGCGCTGACCCCATTGAGAACATATAGAAGACAAATCCTTCTTCTCTGGCACAGCTGTAACAGCTGTAGCAGAGAAGAACGATGTTTGCCCATTGAATTCAATGGAGCGGCAATACAGCATGTTCCACTGAATGCAATGGGCTGCCGGCGATCGCAGGATGAATGGTCGGAAAGGGGTTAAATATATAACCCCTTTCCTGCAATTCATCCAGAAATGTGTTACACTAAAAATATATACCGGCGTATAAGGCGACGGGGCGTATAAGACGACCCCCCAACTGTCACCTTATACGCCGGTAATACAGTGGAGAAAAGAATAAAAATCATTACTTACGTTTTTAGATGATCTGCGGCGCTCCTGCAGGCTGTCACTCCCTCCTGGTCCACGGCAGAGTATTGCTTTCTCCACAAAAGACTTTAAATCCCTGCCTCCAGAAGCACACGTGCCTTCAGCCAATCACAGCCAATGACAATGATGTCATTGAATGGCTGTGATTGGCTGTGTTTCTGGAGGCGGGGATTTCAAGGCTTGAAATCCCCGCCTCCAGAAACACAGCCAATCACAGCCATTCAATGACATCATTGTCATTGGCTGTGATTGGCTGAAGGCACGTGTCTTTCTGGAGGCAGGGATTTAAAGCCTTTCATAGAGAAAGCTTGTCTGCCGTGGATTAGGAGGGAGTGACAGCCTGCAGGAGCGCCGCAGATCATCTAAAAACGTAAGTAATGATTTTTATTCTTTTCTCCACTGTATTACCGGCGTATAAGGTGACAGTTGGGGGGTCGTCTTATACGCCCCGTCGCCTTATACGCCGGTATATATTTTTAGTGTAACACATTTCTGGATGAATTGCAGGAAAGGGGTTATATATTTAACCCCTTTCCGACCATTCATCCTGCGATCGCCGGCAGCCCATTGCATTCAGTGGAACATGCTGTATTGCCGCTCCATTGAATTCAATGGGCAAACATCGTTCTTCTCTGCTACAGCTGTTACAGCTGTGCCAGAGGAGGACGATCTTTATGCTGACAGTGGGGGGGGGGGGGGCACTCTTGCCGCTCTTGTGGCTTAATAGTGGGACCTGTGAACTTGAGATGCAGCCCACCATGTAGCCCCTCGCCTGCCCGATCCGTCACTGTGTCATTCCCATCACTTTCCTGAATTGCCCAGATTTTCACACATGAAAACCTTAGCGAGCATCGGCGAAATACAAAAATGTTCTGGTCGCCCATTGACTTCAATGGGGTTCGTTGTTCGAAACGAACCCTCGAGCATCACGGGAAGTTCGTTCCGAATAACGAACACCCGAACATTTTGGTGTTCGCTCATCTCTAATCAATAGTAAAAAAGAGAAAACTCTACAAATATTGCAATTTCTGTAGTTTTTTCTCACTTTTCTGGGATTCATGACATTTTTCTTAATGCTCTAAGTCTGTCATTTTTTGGGTGTTTTTCTCTATAGGAAAAAAAGGCCAAAGGAAAAAAAAACATGTATGAGTAAATAATGTCATAAAAAACACAGCCATCATCAGAATAAACACACTTTGAAGATTGACTCAGAATGGAGCTTTTACAGAAAATGGCCATATACTTGCTGATACAGCAGGGCACATATCTGTTTTCTGTGATTGTTTGTCCATTTTTATATTTCCCTTTTAGTGATACCTTTATATTAGTGTGGGACTCACAAAAAGCAAGGAGCCTTGATGTTGGCTTGTGAGCTCAAGTATTTTGGACAAAATCCATCTAATACCTTGCAATTATTATGTATTATTCACATGCAGTGCGGCTTTTAGATGCCGGGGGAGCCCGGGACACCAGTACCAATGTGGTTCACCTTTTGGGGTGCAGGGCAGCCCGCCGAACTGATATAGAGTCACTAATAGGTTGCTAGCCTGCATGGTGCACTGCATGTATCAGAAGGTCTGACACCCTGTATTTACATTCAATGCAAAGGCTGTGATTGGCTGAGCAGTGGTACTCGAAGAACCAATCAGAGCCATCGCTTCCTGGAGGAGGACTTTACGAACTCCGTTACCAGAAAGTGATGTTCTGTTGGCTATTGAGGACTGAAGCAAGAGAGCCGGAGCTCCGGAGACCAGCGGGAGAAACCTAGAAGACGCCTGCTAGGTAAATATAAGACAGCCCATGAAAATACGGCCCTTTGTCTCTTCTGGGGCAAAAATTTATATAAGACAGGGTCTTATGTTGGGAGAAACACAGAAAAATGCTGTAAAAAAATGCAAAATACTTGAGAAAAACACGCTTTCACGTAAGTGAAAAATAATCTGTCACATTACCATGTTGCTAATTGCTCTCTTTGCCCAATGCCAAAAGGGAATGCCCACATGCACATCTTAAGCGTTGCACTAACTATGGAAGGATATACGTTGCAGCTCTGAGAATCGTTCCAATGAGTTTTTAAGCCCTTTCACCCCTTCCTTTCTGTCTAAATCAGGATTCAACATATGGTATTAATGCAAATGACTGGGTCTACTGCAGGCTATTAAAGGCCTGCTCCCCAAGGGATTGAATATCCAGCCCTAAAATGGTTTTGATTATCAACAGCTCTGAGGGTCTCTTGCTGAGCCTGATGTGTTGGCAGATTAACCCCTTGCTGCTAGATATATTGACACAGTAAAATATCCTGGCGCTGTACTAGTTAATCATTAGAACATGGAAGCAGCACATGCTTAACTGATAAGAAACACAGAAAAGTAGATATTTTAGAGACTGTTTTTACTTGCAAAAAGGTCAATTTCAGTGTACAGTTCATTGGCTTTTTTTCCGTTGCTCAAATTGATTCCTTCTATTTGTCATTCAGCATTACTTGTAATTTATGGGAATTGAAAAAAAAAATTGAAAGATTACAAACATTTACTACTGCATATTGTTTAATTGTTCTAGCTTTTAATTTAGAATATGTATGATTTAAAGGGCCACTCATGTGATTTGATTTTGTTATTCATGATGTATCTATTCCCCCCAGTATATATAAGTGAGCTACTGTTACCATAGTTAATTATTCCTTTCTATCTAAACCTCCTGGCCTCTTCTCCTCAGATGGTTATATGATCTCAATTCTGATTTACTTGGGGTTATGTGTTCAGTTACTAGTCAGTTTCTCAGTCTGTGTTATGTTATTACATGATCCCAACCACAGAAACTTCAGACAGGAGGCTGCACTGCACGGAAGTGGCTGCAATGCACAGAGAAGACCTCCAGAGGCAATCCGGTGAAGAGATCAGGGATGGAAATATGTGTTTTCACTGGAGTAGCCCTCTTAGGGCATTATTACATAGTGCTGCTGAGGCCTCATTCGCACAAGTGTTTTTACGTCGCCTTTTAGCGGCGATAAAACATCGGCCAAAAATCGTGATCATGTGAAGCATTGGATTCCAAATCACATGGACGATTTTCGGGTGTGTGAAAAAATCACACTGTCAAAATGTGAACTCCGTGACTGTTTTCGGTTGTCAATTTTTAATGCTGCCTCAAAAGATAGGTCTTGACCTATCTTTTGACAAAAAACGCTAGTGGCTCCCAAAGACTCCTATGGAGCTGGGAAAAAAAAAGGAGAGAGCGTCCGGCACTCGGAATACAGGACAGCTGGCTCTATTTAAGAATTAGAAGTCATCTCGAGGATTTCTGCTGACCGAACGAATTCAGCGCTGCATTTTTCACGTGATACGCCTGTGTGAATGGACGAGAAAACGCTAATTAATCTTGGGACCCGATCGCGGCTGTTCTGCATTGATGATTTTCGGCCGTGATGTGGCCTGCGTAAAAATGCATCAACTGTGTGAATGAGGCCTAATGCTAATTGCTGGGCTACACCTCCACTTGTAAGTTTAGCTCAGCAATGAATTCTAAAGCACGAGTGCTAGTAATAGCGCCCTTAGGGCTTAAACACATGAACGTGTTTTAGCCCCGTTATGCGTCCGTGATAATCAAAGGACCATTTTCCTAATTATTTGGTATTTTCTGTTATTTCACCTTTAAGTGGTTTAGAATATCACTAGCATACATTATAAGTTGTGCTTAAAACTCTTTATTAGGCCGGCTCACACAGCCGTAAGCGTAAAACGCTGCTGGGGTCCCGTGTATTACAGCAATTTTACACGTATCTAGTCAGGAATCCCCACCAAAAAGGCTATGTATGAAGCACTCCAGCTATGTCAATGCAATTCATAAATACTGTGAATAGCCAGCTCCTTGTTCTTCTTTTACAAGTGTTGGTGTCCATCATCACATCAAGAGCATCAACACCTCCTCTTGTGCTCTTGTAATGAAGAATTATTTCTGGTTTGCAAAAGTCTTCCACAATAACATGAGAGGTGCGGTGCATTGTGGAGAGAAACACAACACTGCTTCCTGCTTTGTGCACATTGGACACTAGGGAGTGGTCTCTCGAAAAGCAAAAACAGAACTTTCCACTGCCCTGTGCTTACTGGGAAGAAATTTTTTTTTGGTAGGAAAGTCTTGTTTTGACGCACTGTGCCAACCAGTATTAGCCTGTTCTTCAGCAAGTGGTCAGTGAGTTCCATTGATGTAAATACATTACCCATTGTAATATTTAGATGGGCGCCAAAGCACACTATTGCCAATTGATTCACCACCTTGAACACAATGTTTGTTTCCGTCATGTTGCCTTCTTTACCCAAGCCTTTCAGTGGGTTAAAGTAGCTGGAGTCACATATCTAGACGAACTTCATTCTATATTTTGTTGGCTTTGAACTCATGTACTGGCGAAAGCAACAACGACCTCGGAATGGAACCTATTGCTCATTAGTAGTCAGAATCACACCTGGAAGATAGTACTTTTGAAAATTATGATTTTTCTAGTTCCATATTTCCCGAAAAAGCTCAAAGTTGTCTGTAGCTCTTCGAGCACTTCTTGACGACTTGTCATCCAATCTCAAAAAGTTCATTGGATCTTCAAATCTTCCCTTACTCATCGTGGCACGGAAAATTAGTGAACCATATTTCTTGCTCCACAGAATGCAGACATTTGAGAAATGGCTTTTAAAGTGACCTGCAGTGATCAACAGTCCATTTAAAGCTAGAACGTCTACTAAATCGCATGTTTGCCACATTAACAATTAATTTCTTTTTCTTTATAAATTTTCTCTGCTTTCAATTTAGTGTACTCGATGATTTTTTTTTTTTATTTCACCTGTGATGTACAAATCAAAAGCACCCGCTGAACTATGCAAAATATTCAAAGGTGGCAGCTATACCACTGTTGTTTGCGACTTGATAATATTGTGCCTTCTGACTTTGCATGGCGCCGGTGGATTTCTGCTCCACTAAAAGCTGTTACCTTCCAAATCGTCATCAATATTTTCAGCACTTTGCTTATCTGGAACTTACGTGATCCTCTACATTGTCAGTTGGCTCAGGATCAAATTGATCGTCATTGATTTGTATGTTTCTGTTGTCTTCTTCTGCAACCAAACAAGTTATTTCTTTGTCACTCAGTTTTCTTTTTGACGTGCTGAAACACTAGCAGAAGGTAAAAAATATGAACACATATGCTTGTTCTCCGACTACTACTATCTGGCAACTGATGCTCGACATATATCTCACAATTGTGGTTGGATCCACCCAAAACTACTGCAATACATTATCTGTTGTCCACAGCAAAGCATAAAAGCGGGAAGAGCAAGTGATCTGCGAGATAGCTTATGACTCCGTCAGACTCATGTTAGGTGACTATGTCTCAAAATTAAGTAATAGCATTAGAGATGAGCGAGTATACTCGCTAAGGCACATTACTCGAGTGAGTAGTGCCTTAGCCGAGTATCTCCCCGCTCGTCTCTAAAGATTCGGGGGCCGGCGGGGGAGAGCGGGGAGGAATGGAGGGGAGATCTCTCCCCCCCGCTCCCCGCCGCAACTCACCTGTCACCCGCGCCGGCCCCCGAATCTTTAGAGACGAGCGGGGAGATACTCGGCTAAGGCACTACTCGCTCGAGTAATGTGCCTTAGCGAGTATACTCGCTCATCTCTAAATAGCATTTATCTGGTTCATACATAATGTAGAGAGAAATTGCAAAATTGTGTTATATTGTCAAACAACTTGATGGAGGAAAAATGAAGGGGATATTACACAAAGCTAAAAGGAAGTACCACAAATTCTCAAAAACATTATGGCAGAAGTCTGAGAGACTCACCTTAGGTGTTCCAATGGCACTAAAAGTATGTTGCTAGCCCGGCCGGACCTACAGATTGAAATGGGGTGTGGTCAGGTTTACTGAATTTACAGTTGTCATTTCGGTGTGTTGAGGAGGTAAGGAGGGGGTGGGGAGACCAGCCAAAGCAGAGAAGATCTGTCATTCTTTTGTCTCTATCACTGTCCCAGGGAAAGGGACACATGAGTGTTTCTTCATGTTATAATCTCCCCATCAATCAGAAAGCATATTTGCTCTCTGATTGTCACATACGAGGTTTTACCTAGAAAAGAAGTAAAAATATGAGGACTCACTCATCTAAGCAGTCCTCTATATCTTTGAAACCTGCAGATGCTGCAGTCATTGCTGACCATGGCAGCAATGGCAGCTAAACATTTTTACAAAAAAAATTCCCCTTACACAAGGCTTTAAATATTGAAAAAATAAGAATAACCAAAAAAAAAAAAACTACGCACAATGGGTCTCCACACCAATAACAACCCATACTATAAAATATTAAATTATTTATTCATCATGGAAAAAAAAAAGACAAAATAGCTGTTTTCCGAACCAGCTTCCCCAAAACAGGAATAAAAGATAATTAAAAAAATCATATATACCATAACTCAAAATAATGGGAGATTGAGATGGTGCTCAAGTAGTTCCATCTTTCTGAGTAGAGATAAACGAACTTTTCAAAATTTCGGTTGAGCTGGTTCACCAAATTTTGGAAGAAAGTTTAGTTCAGTCCGAATTAGTTGAACCTGAACCGGAACTTCACCAACAATAATGATCCCAACCAAACAATGATTGAACCAACTGAGGTTTGCGTTCACCACTAACCTTTAGCAATGTTTGATCCGAAAAAGGGTTTGACTGTTTTGGTTCGCTCAACGCTATTCCTGAGCCACAAGAGAAGATGTATGAGTACTCGGCAAAAGAAGACAGGATCTATAGCTCCAATAGGTTTCATCAGCCTAAGAAGGAGCAGATAAAGTGAATAGTTTCTTGGTGCCCCATGGTCTGCCATTTTGAATGGAATGCCCAAAGTATACTCAGGGGTATTTGTAACCCTGTTAAAAGTCTTTTTTTTTGGTAAGAAATGTAATTAAACATCTCTCCTCACTGTATTAATCTGTCCAGCAAATCACTGACTTTGAAGAGGATTGTAAAACACATATTGATTTAATTTCCCCCAACACTGACTGCAAGAAAACCGTTCCTGCTACCAAATTTCCAGATTCCCCAGAAATGGGTTACCTTTGTTTTTAGTACACATAAATCCTGCAATTAGGCGGCTCCCTGTAGCACAGGGCGCTTGTGAACTTTTTACCTCTGGAGCTCTGTGTTTTACAATATAGTAATGTTTTGGTGCCTGTAACCACAAGCAGATCCGCTCACTTGTGACATGCGAAGCATTGGATATATTGTTCTAATAAAAGTTACCCGTCATGTAGAGTACACTGATTATTGAGAGAAATGCTCTTCTCAGCTCACAGCTACTTTCTTATTTCAGCATCGGCTGCTTTAAAGAACATTTAACCAGTGAAAGACCATTTATTCTCCTACGAACATAGGGGAATAGACAGATTATCCATGCTATGCTGCGTATATACTGTTTATTATTTACTTCTTGTTGTATATGTTTCTCTTTAGGGTATCCAGACAGTGCAATGTGTGCACCAGATCAAGTCATGACATGCTTTCTTAAGGGGCGGTTCCAAAAAGACACACTTAAAAATCCTATGTGCGACAGAATCCAGAGCACCACCAATGTAGAGTCTTCACAGGATGTTCATTTTGGTACTCCATAATAAAGTTTTGACCACTTGGAAGGGGGTGCCCTCTTACAGCTATTAAGTCTCCTCTCAGTCTTCTTTTTTGCAAGCTAAACATTCCCAGACCCCTTAAAGCTGGCTGCACATGGGCATATTTGCACTGCAGAATCCAGAACTGGCGTCCGCTTCTGGGTTCTACAGCAAATACCGCCCATAGCATGCAATGGAAAAGCGCTACTTCCTGCACACAAGCCGAAATCAATTGCGATTTTTCTCTTGCGAAGGAAAAATCACAGCATGCTCTATTTTTGAGCAGATTCTGCTCGGACGGCTTCTATTAAGGTCAATGGAAGCCGTGAAACCCGCGGCCCTTCCGCAATTAACATTGTGGAGAGGTTGCAGATTCTACATCATCGCATAGCGATGGCGTGGGAAAATCTATGGAGACGTATGCTTTCCTAACACACAATGCAATACTTCCTTTTCTTTTTTTTGGTCTGTTGTATCCTTCAAGCCTTGTGTTCCAATCATGCGTATCATTCCACCAAGTTTCCGTAATGTCTGCGACATCTTATTTTTCTTCTTGTGTAAGGAGCTCCAATTCTCCTTGTTTGTTTCCCATGTTCTGTGCATTTGTGTAGAAGCATTTTAGTTTGTGATCGGTGTCTCTTACTCCTCTACTTTCCTTCTGAATTTTTTGTCTTTCTTTCCACTTCTAATAGTGATGTTCTCCAATGTATTAATTAGCTGTATATTTTTGCATGGTCTTTCACTTCCCTTCCCATATTGTTCTAGTTTAAAGCTCTCCTGATGAGTGAAGCAAGGTGCCCACCAAATATATGCTTATCTGTCTTTGTAAGGTGCAACCTGTCTCTAGGAAGCAGTCCATCATATAGGTAATTTACTCCATGGTCTAGAAATCCAAATCTTTGTTGATGGCAACATTGACGTAGCCAATTGTTCACCTCTAGAATCTTGTTTCATCTTCTTATTCCATGGCCATCCACTGGGAGGATGGATGAGAAGACCACCTGTGCTTCTTCAAAGTCTTCAAAGTCTCTGCAGATAGTTGCAAGGTCCTTTTTGCAGTGTCATTTGAACCTACATGTATTAGTAGGAGTTGGTAGTCATCTGTAGAACTGAAAAGTCCTGATAGCCTATCAGACACATCTTTGATTTGTGCACCTGAAATACAGCACACGTCTCGTGAAGTTATATTTGTTCCATTAACATTTCTATTTTTAGCATCCTAAACTTATGGCATTTTTTCCATACCTGTCTGAAACTTTTACACAGTACTGTGTAGATATAAATATGTTTTTTTGGGGGGAGAGGAGGGGTGTTGGTAGCAAGCACACGCTTTGCACAGAAACCCTCTGCACCTTGTGTCTGCCTATCTATCTATCTATCTATCTATCTATCTATCTATCTATCTATCTATCTCCTATCTATCTATCTATCTATCTATCTATCTATCTATCTGTCTATCTCATATCTATCTATCTATCTAATATCCATCTCTCTATCTCCTATCTATCTATCTATCTATCTATCTAATATCCATCTCTCTATCTCCTATCTATCTATCATCTATCTCATATCTATCTATCTATCTATCTATCTATCTATCTATCTAATATCCATCTCTCTATCTCCTATCTATCTATCTATCTATCTATCTCATATCTATCTATCTATCTCATATCTATCTATCTAATATCCATCTCTCTATCTCATATCTATCTATCATCTATCTCATATCTATCTGTCTATCTATCCAATATCTGTATGTCTATCTATCTGTATCTTGTCTATGCCTTTAACCCTTTCCAATCCAATTTGTATCCTGGTTTTCCTAGGGGGCTTACCCTTTTTCTGCTGTTATACAACGGCGCTATATGCTGGCTAAAGCCAGTACTGCATGAAGTGACACGTTGGATAGGCTCCGACAGCAGAGAGGCTGGTGATATACAGTATGAGAACCACGATGGACGTCTTCCAACATCGGAGATGTACAGCCTTAAATCATAATGTCTTCAGAGGTCAGACAGTGGATTGGAAAGGGTTAACTCTTAAAAAGAAAATACATTTGGATAAGGCTTGGCAATTATAATAAAATATTTGTAACTTCTGCTCCCTGACTGAAAAGAATGCCTTTGGTCTTAAGGCTACTGCAAGTAGAATTTCAGGACTAGTTACAGATGTAGCAAATATTAACTTGACATTTAATTTGTTATAACAACTGCCATGTACTACAATGCTGTAAATGGTGTTATCATGCTGTGCCATGGGTTGTACATTGATTTCAAGGAATGCTGCCATCCAATATATGGCATTACAGGGGCATTGTTCCATCTTCCCTATTTGTATATTACCCAGAGGAGCATGCATGGCCTTATAGGTCTCCTCACGCACCTTCTAGGACCTCTCCTCAAGGAGAGACCACACCCCTCCAAACTCATGTCCCAGGCCTCTCACTAGCCAAACCCGAATCTTACTGCACACTAATGAGGGGCAAACACCCTGAAACAGCTGTCTGTGTATGGATTCTGGATTGGTTTTCAATTCCCAAGCTTTGTCAAGACCTGTATAAAGGGTTGTACATTGATTTAAAGGAACAGTGCCAACCAATAGGTGGCGCTGCAGGGCATGATTCCATCTTCCTTATTTGTGTGCTAGTCGTACAAATGATTGCTACATCTGTAAATGTGTTAAAGGAATTTCACTGTAAAAGTATACTGAAACAGTAGGGGAACGTGTGTATATATATATATATATATATATATATATATATATATATATATATAAAACTCTTCACTTCCAACTGTTATCAAATGTGTTCCATCAGGGGTGTTATAATAGAGGGTGCAGTCCCTCTGCCATAGAGGAGAACATCAGAGCCATAAATGATATGCAGCAGCTAGGGACATTGTTAAAGATTTTGTATTATAGTATTTTAGATATTTTGTATTCCATGAATGGACAAAAAAATGGTGTTTCTTCAGAAACCAATCAAGAGAAATTTCCGCATGCAGAGGGTGCGTAGCTTTATATTTGAGCTCACAAGCCCTCCAGCCAGCTGTTATCTTCTTCTAGCAATGTTTTGCTCATAGCTATGAGAGACAAAAACATTCAGCTTTTTGGCTTGTGCATCTGGCCTGGTCACAAGACACCTCCACTTTCAGATAAGAGATGGCCCCGGGCTCAGCATTAATATATGGAAGACAATGGCTTATGTTCCACAAGGGGATTTTATCACTAATGTTTCGCTGTTTGTTACAGTCTGACAAGAAAACATTTTACGTGCGGGCCATTCAGGGTTGTGACATCAATACAATTATTGGGCATGTGTATATACCTCCTGGTATAGTTGTATCTCGGTCTAAGTGGGTACAAGTGGACTGGTGGCATCATTCTGATGGCAGTCATAGAATCTGAAGGAAACGTTTCTCAAACGTGACTAATTAATGCATAAGGTCATTGCATACATACTGTAATACCTCTAAGAGGTGAAGGTTTACTACAATTATAGATAGCCTAAGAAACTCTTTTGAACAGCCCACCTTCTACAGTTGACTAAGATTGTATATTCTGTATTTGAGGCTAGCAAACTAACAGGACAGCAGAGATTTGTGCTGCAGATGTATTGGTCTCACTAACAGCATGCAAAGGTTTTGCAAGAGGCAGGGTATTACTACGTATGTAAGAGGGTGATCCACCATAAGCTGAGTAATGCATTTACTTACACAATAGACATTCATCTTGTGTGTAAATGTTGTTTGCACTTCTGTGCCTTTATCTTCTTCCTGACGTGTGCCATTCTGTATATTTGTAAGAGGGGAATGAGTAGTGCCCACACCCCCATATGAATGACAGCAGATCAGCGGCTCTGAAGCGGCAGCATTAAGCCCTGCCCCCTTCTGGCGTGACAGTCAGACAGGAGAGGGAACGGAGAGAGGAGATTGAGGGCGCTGACAAGTGTTGTGTGTGGAGACAGACCCTACACCCCTGCCAGTGTAGTGACATGGTGAAGGGAACGGTCGTGTGCCGAGGTAGAGAGGCATAGTGAAGCGCTTGCAGTGGGCTGAAGATGCCTGGCTAAATGTCGCAGTTGGGGAGTATGTAGACGCATTTCGAATGCCATGTTGAAAGCACTGGTAGAAAGCGCTTGGTAGTACTGGAAGAGAAGGCTTGCACCTTCAATGACATGGCAGTAGTATACAAGCATGTCAAGGCACGGAAGACTCAGTCCTTTGATAGGGAAACCAATAGGAGCACTAAGCCCCGCCCATGAACTGGGGAGAGAATGTTTTTGCATCTTAGGCCAAATATAAAGGGGATTTGAGCTGTGTCACAGCAGCAGAATACAGAGTGCAGCAGAAAAGTAGTTAGCCAGGCCACAGTAGTGGTGCAAGCTACGGCATTGACAATTGTAGCACTGTCCCCATGCGGGGGAGCAGCACTGAGGACTGAAAGGGTCCTGAAGACCTGGGAGCTGAAGACCAACAGCCTGAAGAGAGAGAGTCAGAGAGATCACTGGGGTGAAGGACCCCACAGCATGTGGGAGGAAAGGGAGTCTATCTCCCTGCAGTCCTTAACAGAGATGTCAAAAACTGAGAGGCCGGTACTCGACAAAACAGATGTCAGCAGCTGCGCAAGTGAACTTGGTCCTCTGGGACACTGTTACGTGAAATCCCTAGCCAGGGTCGTGAATGAGAAACCCTGGGACTGTTATTGTGAGCAAGTATAGTTAATATGATACCAGATAGTGTAGTGCAAAGCCTTGCAAGGGTTAAACATGTTGTGGTATAATATATTTATGATGTAAAGCTTGATGTGGTCTTATAATGTTGGAAGGGAATAATACTGCTGCTCTTCCCCTTGCAGAGGAGGGGTCAGCCATTGTCATATGTGGCCCAGGGTACCAAGATTATCCCCTCTGGTCTGGGACCTAGTCAGTGGAAGAACGGAAAACATAGCATTATTCTGAGGTGCCAGGTGAAGTCTCCTCCACCAGTCTTGTGCCATGGCTGGGGAGGGGAGGAGAACACTGACAAGTGCTGTTTAGATGCACTGCTTTTTAAGCCCCGGCTCCATTGCTAGACCAGCAGCAGAGAGCAGGGAAGCACTAACTAATATCAGCTACCCACAGATGAGGTGAGGTATCCGTTTGAGGGGGTCCTACCAATCATGAGAAATGGAGTAATGGTCATGCATGCACACTACAGCTTGATTCATTTCTACAGGACTGATAGAGATAGTCCAGTGATTGTACAGTCCTGGCCAAAAGCTTTGAGACTGACACAAATTTTGTTTTTCAGTTTCCTGCATAAATATTTTTAGATCTTTTAGATGTTTCTATGGTAACTCAAGTTCAGTTTTAAGCATTTAATACATTTCTAAACTTACATCAAGTTTTGGCAAAAACTCAATATCGACAATGTTGACCTTTTTTAAAAAAAATACTTTTGCAATTCTCCCTGGCATGCTGGTTATCAGCTTCTGGTCCAAATCCTGACTGAGGGCATCTCACTCTTGCCTAATCAGTGCTTGAAGTTTATTACAATGTCTGTGTTTTTGTTTGTCCACCCTCTTTTTGAGGATTGACCACAGGTTCTCCATGGAATTGAGATCTGGGGAGTTTCCTATGTTTTGGACCCAAAATATCAATGTGTTGTTCACCATGCCTTGTGACACAGTGCTCCATGATGCTGGAAAAGCTGTTAGGTGTGTGCTTCTAGGACCTGTGGATCTACAGGTTTCCATGAGCACAGCTTCACAGGTGAGGGTTAATTGAGCTGGCTGGGTGTAGAGTTCATCCCACCAGCCAATCCCCACTGGTCTGCTGCATATATATATATATACCAGTCCCTCTGCAAGAGGAAGCTGGTATCCCTTCACTCTAGGGTTTTGGTTTTCCTGCATGCTTGTTATATGTGTTCAGTCTCTAGGTGTAAATAGTGTCTTGCTCAGTGTCTGTGCAGGTGGCAAGACATTAGGTGTGGACAGTCCTGTTCTGTGTGTGTTCTATCTTGCATGGTAGCCCTAGTGTGTTGCTGTGAACTGTGTCCTTTCCTGCTGGATCGTGTGTCATCTTTGGGCTAGTTAGGCCCTCAGGTTCCAGTGCAGGGCTGCCCTTATCGGGGCAATCGCCCTGCTTGCAGGCAGCGTTCTTGTGAATGTTATCCCATTAGAGTAGGGACCTGCGAGACAACGAGAAGCCTTGAAGTGGCTTGCGGGCTTAAGTGATGTGGCCAATTCATAAACCAATACCTCGTACTGTTATAGTCATTCCATCTGTTATGTGTGCAGGTATGCAAGGTGAGTGTTTTGGTCGTTTGTCAGTCCTTATGTTATGTCTGTCTGTGAGTCCAGTTCTCAGTATGCAGCTCAATGTCCCTTTGGTGTTCATGCCAGCGCGTCCTGTTTGAGCGCGATATCATTCCCGCATCCATGCTGCGGCGAGTTGCACCTGACGGACGTGACAAGAGCATTGTTCAGCACTATATTGCTCTTGGATGGTTGGGAGACATTGCTCTTGGGGGAAGTTTAGATAACATTATTCATGGCAGTTTTCTTAGGCTGTGTGAGCCCACTGCTTTGGATGAAAAGAAACCCCATACATGGATGGTCTCAAGATGTTTCACTGTTGGCATGACATGGGTCTCATGGTAGCGCTTACCTTTTCTTCTCCAGACAATCATTCTTCCACATGTCCCAAGCAGTCTGAAGGGGGCTTCATCGGAGAAAGTATTGTATAAGTACTACAGAAGAATGGAGTAAACTTGTTCTATACTGTCCTCATTGAGAGCAGCATAAAGCAGTATTTCATTTATGGGGTATGTCCAGCTATATGTCACTTATGCGGTAATGTGCAGT
Source organism: Eleutherodactylus coqui (assembly GCF_035609145.1). NCBI lineage: Eukaryota > Metazoa > Chordata > Amphibia > Anura > Eleutherodactylidae > Eleutherodactylus > Eleutherodactylus coqui. The sequence continues at coordinate 467,924,812 of NC_089837.1, read as the reverse complement.
GGTTTTTAAGAACTTACAGCTTGTTACTGCAACTCCAAGAAAAGGTGAGTTCACTTTATTGATGCCCGGTTGTCAGTTTTCTCTGTATGCAGTATAATAGATAACTGTCAGGGTGGATGGGTGGTGCTAGCAGCATCTCGTGAATGAACTGGACTCATTTCTTGTTGGGAGCTGCAGAAACAAACTGTAATTTCTTAAAAACTACTGCACATTACGCGTCAAGTGACACAACCACTGAAATCAGCATGTCTGTCACTACTTTATGCTGTCCACAATAAGGATAGCATGAAGTATCTGACTGGTTCCCTTTAAAAGAACCAACTAATTGGGGAAATTGTGTAATATTTTATCCAATATAGGTTAGAATTACTCCATGTGCAAGAACTAGTTTTTCACACTGGCTTTCAGAGTATCTGTGCTGTATGTGTACTGCACTGTATCATGCACTATATACAGTACATCAATCAACCATAGCATTAAAACTGACAGATGAAGTGAAGAAGAATGATTGTCAGGAGGTCGGATATATGACCACACTTACCCACAATCCAGATTTTGGTGGGAGAATTCCAATAGCCAGACTGTAAAAGGGCAGGGTTTATGCAAACCATATTCAAAAGCAGAGGTGTTTGGCAGGTTTTTTCAGGTGTCAGCAAGTAAACAATCAGTTCCTGAAGCTTATTGTAAGCAGGAAAAATGGGCAAGCATACGTATTTGAGCGACCTTAACAAATTGTAGGGTATTCTTGGTATGTGTTGGATTAGCAACAACCAAAAGTGGTCCAAGGTGGGACAAGTGATGAACCAGAAACAGGGTCATGGGCACACAAGGCTCATTGATGCGTATGGGGAGAGAAATCTGGCCGATCTAGTCTGATCCCAGAGGAGAGCTACTGTGGCACAAAGTGTTGAAAAAGTTAATGATGGCCATAGTAGAAACATGTTAGAACACACAGTGCACTGCATCATGCTGGTAGGAGAATACAAACTCCGACACTGGTCAAAGTGCTCAGGCTCACCCCTTTCCACTGCCGTAACTGCCTACAATGAGCTTGTGAGGATCCGAATTGGATTATGGAGCAATGGAAAATGGTAGCCTGGTCTAACAAATCATGTTTTCTTTTACATCATGTGGACGGGGTGTCACTTACATGGGGAAGAGATGGCACCAGAATGTACTATGGGAAGAAGACAAACTGATAGAGGCAGTGTGATGCTTTAAGAAATGTTTCACTGGAAAACCATGGGTCCTGGAATTCATGGAGAATGGCAGTGACCTCTTTCAGCATCTTATCACACTGCAAAAGTAGTTGGTCTGAGGAACATGACAAAACGTTTAAGGTGATGACTTGACCTCCATATTCCCATCATGTGACATGAGGAGGTGAAACTTTGTGTAGAGAAGAAAGTGAAGTGATGAATTCAATCTTTTCTCTTCTGTAGGTTTTAGCAGCTGTTTGTAGATTCATAGTTCTCCCCTCATATTCTCTCCCCGTAATTTCATTTGATATAACCTATAATGGCCAACCATGTTGGCAGTTATAGTTTTCTTATGCGAGGGCAACTGAGGCATGTGCACTTGGCCCAGCTGGGATTTCCCTGCTCTAAACCACCAAAATTATACTCAATCAACCCATCACTGTCCTATATATTTACAGCATGGTGATGGCACAGATGGCCCTGTGTGCTTTCAAATGCCAAGACTGAATGTCATTCTCTGTCTGGCCCTATTCCGAGGTCTTGTGGATGCCATGCCGCACCGAATCAGAACTGCTTTGGTGACACAAGGGGGACCTACATAATATTAGACTGCTGGTTTTAGTCTTGTAGCTGGTTGGTGTATCTTAAAGGTGTTCTTTGGGCTTAAATAAATGAAGTTAATATAAAGTTAATATACTGTATCTTCTTTCATTTGATCATTGAGAGCGTCTCCAATTCCGGTGCATCCATAGACAAGGTTCTGTATACACTGGTGTTCCCCAGCTCCAGTCCTCCAGGCAGTCCAACAGGTCATGTTTTCAGGATTTCCTCAGTGTTGCACAGGTGATGTAATTATTGTCGGTGCCTCAGACATTGCCACAGGTGTTCTTACTATAGGATATCCTGAAAACATGACCTGTTGGGGGTCCTCGAGGATTGGAGTTGGGAAACAGTGGTATGCACACTAAGGGTAGTTCCACACAGGTGATTGCGATTTTACCACGAGAAAACTGTGTCTTTTTTACTTACTCTTGCGTCTTGTGAAAATTGCAGAATTTTATAGCCTGTGTAAAACCAACGAGGCAAAATCGTGATCACCCATGTGGAACTACCCTTAGAATTATGTGCTCATAAGCATCAGGATCATGTCCAACTAGTTTAGCCTTGTTCCTTGATAAAGCCAGGAAGGTGAAACTAAGATTTTTATTATTTGGAATTGTTGATATGCAAAGTGAAAAGTTTAAATCTTGTAAATTTTATAAGTTAAGGTGGGGAATAGTTTCTTAATCAGATTCCACCAAGTGTTTGCATTTTTTCTCCTACACTTCTTTTGCTAGCAGTACAGCTGTTGAACCAAGTATAGAGCAAATTTATATCATGAGTATAGAAAGGTACCTTTACACAAGACGATTATTGCCCGAATAATTGCTGGAAACAGTTAATTCTGGCAATACTCTTCCTGTGTACATACGGCCGCTGATAGGGCACTGAGCGAAAAATTGCTGACCTATCAGAGTCACTTGGTTTTTAGTAGACCTAAAAACCAAGTGACTATTAGCCAGTGAAAACAGGCAGTTGTTCACCTATGAACAACTGCCTATTTGAATTGGATTCGAGGTGGGCAACCGGAAGAGATCTCCAGCCGCTTCACCTGCATTCTCTGAGTGACTATCACTCTTGTGTGAGAGTACAATAGTGATAGTCGGTGGGACGCTGTCAGGCACTTACCCACCTGACAGTCATCCCTTGTAAAAAGTAACTTAAGGAAGTTTGGCCTGAAAGGAGTATCCATAGTTTGATGACAGCGGTGGAGAGCACTCGTCTTTGAGAACTATACCGACACAGGCAAGTAATGGCTGGAGTAAGAAAGTAATCGAATATTGAGGAGTGATGAGAAATATGACCTCCATTTTTTACTTTATTTCATTGTGAAAAGACTTATTACTAGAGATGAGCAAGTATACTCGCTAAAGGCAATTGCTCGAGCGAGCATTGCCTTTAGCGAGTATCTCCCCGCTCGAGACGGAAGGTTCGGGTGCCGGTGCGGGGGAGCGGTGAGTAGCAGCTGTCAGCAGGGGGGAGGGGGAAGGGAGAAAGATTTCCCCTCCATTCCGCCCCACTCTCCCCCGCAGCTCCCTGCCCGCTACCGACACCCGAACCTTCCGTCTCGAGCGGGGAGATACTCGCTAAAGGCAATGCTGGCTCTAGCAATTGCCTTTAGCGAGTATACTCGCTCATCTCTACTTATTACTGTCCATATATTAACATTAGATCTAAGACATTTTATATCTGTCTTTAAACCAATTACAGTATATTCATGAGGAACAGGACTTGGGTAGTTTTTTTTTGAGCTATTGCATTTTGAAGTGCACTACTTCATTTTTTTTCTGATAACTATGTTATGCCTGGTGCAGGGCCTGAGGGGGTGCTGCATGGCACAGAGATTCTCTAGTTGGTGCTCTTCGAATTCTTGTGTCATGTCCCACTCATGCCCTGCGTCACGGAATAATACACTGTATTAATTTTGCCTGAAGTATTCCTTTAAACGGTCACCCTGATGAATTGTTTTTCATTCATTATGTAGTTATTCCACCCAGTATAATTATGTAGGCTAGTATTACCTTCGATAATTATTCCTTTCTATCTGAAATTTCTGGCCTCTTTCTCCTTAGATGATCATGCCCAGAACGTCTATTCCTGGCCACTCCTTAAATGTCATACATGTAATGTCTTTTGTGTAGATGCGCTGCGCAAATTGTCTAGTCTCTTGTTATGTGTATTGCACAGCTGCAGCAAGTGAGAGGTTAATGTTTGCATGAGACTGGGAGAAGTCTGCAAATGTATCAATTTATGTCAGATCATGTGGTATGCTAGAGTCTATAAGTATGAGTGTTTGAGAGCAAGGTGGAGTTCTGTTCTTCTGGGTTTCTGAGAAAGAGTGCCAGCCACATGGGGGTAGCTTCAACCCTCATGTGGTGAAGAGTGCAAGAGAAAGAAAAGTTTCCTAAGGACCCTAATGCCAGGAACCATTAAAAGAGAGAGTGAGAGTGTGAGGAGAAAAGAAAGGCCAAGACCACCGTGCAGGGGTACTGTGTTGTAAGAGTGTCTGTGGAGCGACTCTACCCCTCCCCTTCCAGGAGCGGTACCTGACAGATAACGCAGGCCTGCAGGACCAGTGACATCCTGAGTTTCCTCCCTGACCTCCAACTGTCTGTTCTTACCTGCAGTAGTGTATTCCTGATTTTTGTGACAGTGAAGTTTCCAAGTAAAGATTTGCCAGGCCCTGACTGTTCCCAGGAAATGAGGTACTTCAACCTTACATTGCGTGTGAATTCTCTTTATTACCGCCGAGGGTCATACCGGTGGGTAATAGGAATGGTGGCATCACGCATGACAAAAATGTATTCCTGTTCCATCTATATTGGCCATCTCTCTCCTAGGGGGGTCTAGAAGTGGCCCAGCACTGCTCTGGCAGAGGATATGTATGTCCCTCCAGGAGGCAGCCTGGTAAGTGCCACCGTGACAAGTGACCGCTCTACCTTCCCAGCTCCTTAGCATATGCCCCATGTCCTGAGCTACCCTTTGGGATGCTACAATTGCAATTCTGACCAGCTCAAATTTACTTGGGGTTATGTACTCTCAAACCAGTCAGTTTCTGAGCCGGCAAAACTCCTGTGTGATGATAATACATAGAGTGAACCAGCCATGCTCTTCAGATGAGGACACAAGCACTCAGTTACTGATGATGAGTAGAGGCTTCTGTCACACAGTTATAACAGAGGAGGTCACAGCTCGTCTTTCTGTACTTACAGTCTGTAGCTTATTTAGGTGAATATAGAATGTAATGGCAATGTTTACCAGCAGAAGAGATTGTACAGCCCATAGGTGGCCAATTAATGCTGCCTCGAAGCATCATGGGATTGATAGCACAGAATAGCAAAAGCAGAATTTCCAGCATTATGTCTGCCTGACAAGCATCAGACAGGAGGCTACACTGCATATAAGTGACTGCAATACAGAGAGGAGACCTTCAGAGTGTGACAAGCAATCAGGTGAGGGGGCATAGGGATGGAAAAATGTATTTTTTGCAAGAGTGATCCTTTAGGCATATAGACAGTAGTTATGTTTCAAGTGTTCAGACTGTGTAAAATAAAAAAATTAAAAAAAAACAGCCATGGAGAAAGTTCACATAATCTCTTTAATACTGCGTAATACTTTTTCCTTTTAAAATACAGTATTTTGAGGTAGACCATCACAGCTCAAGAGTATCCCAACATTAAAAGGACATGAATTAAATATTTCATGTACAATACTTTGCAAAATGAGGTAGAAATGGTTACAGATGTGACACGGTCAGATGAAAACCTTTACATTTAGCACAGTACCACTTTTTGGAAAATGCGCTTCTTCAGTAGTTGGAGAGGCCATCAATGACTTAGAGAGATGGTTACAATAAAGCATTATGACAACAGGTACAGTTAATACATTTAGTGAACAATGAAGTATTTCTTTCTAGCTGTTTTGAGTTCCTTTGTTTTTTGTGGTGTGGACTTACAGACAGACATTCCCAAAGAAGCTCACCAGCTACATCCAACAACATCGAGAATGAGGCATATATGGGCAAAGTGAGGGGAAATTCAATTCTTTTCTTAAGATTCATAGAATGGTAACATGCACTAGATCATACAGTATGTGAAGTGTTTCAAATACGTGGACAAAGCCTGTAACTGTAACATTAATTTGGATGTAGTCTCGAAACTGTTTACCAGAACTTAAACATTGGTGGCCTAGCCTTAGGCCACGTTGGAGACCACTTAAACATTGGTGGTCTATCCTTAGGCCACGTTGGAGACCACTTAAACATTGATGGTCTATCCTTAGGCCACGTTGGAGACCACTGGTAGAGTGAGACAAAAAAACAATTTTGAGCATGCCTCCAGATCTGCAGTTAAGCAATGTATATGAAATTCCTCCAGTCGTTCTACTCTATTTTTTGGAAGTCTTCCACTACCATAAGAAGGAATTCCATTGAACTACTATTCAACAATCCCCTAATATATTATGCATGCACATCAAATGTAGACATACACTTTGAATACCTTCCAAAGCATTCTGGGAGCTATATAACTATAGTCCCTAAACATTCAGAATAAAGAATATTTTGGTATCCAGCCTCCATTCCCAACTCATCTCTGATGTTTGAGGTCCCATCTCTTTTACTGTGGACAAAGACTACATACATACCCCAGAAGGCTCTACATTGGCACACCATTTATTTTTATTTTTTTCTCAATTAATACCAATCACCTATTTCCTGGTTTGTATAAGTTTATGTAAAATTAATTAATCAAGGCAGCATCTGACTACAGGCTTCATGAAACTAGAGTTCTTTACTTAAATGTTACCATGACCCTTAAGAAGTCAAGGGTTAGATTATTATCAAGTACTGGCAACAATGAGCTTCAATGCTCTTGACTTATGTGTAGAATAGACACTTTTGTCACACCATTCGTTTGGATACATACTGCTGGGAACAACGATCATTATAGAGATGTCATCTATACTGTGAAACATTCTTTCACATTTATACAATATTCACCATTGCAGTTGAGGACAAAAAAATTACAGGCTGTGTCATGTCCATACACTAGAAATTTTGGACAACAAAGTAGGCTGATTTAGACCATTTTCTGCCAACTATTTCTGTGCTTTTGTGATGCGAACGAGCATAACAAATGCTGACTGATGGCAAATTTCTGTTGAAAAGTTGACTTGGCAGGTTTAATTTTTTTCTACCATTACCGGGTGCTGTAGTCGGAAAGTCATTTATGCTGAACGACAGATATGCATCCCATCAATGGGAGCCTAGACTAAACCACAAGTCATAGCAGAGATTGATTGGTTGTTCTTTTCTGAATTCTGATTTTACTTTATAGCATTGTTGTCCAATACGCCAACTTTCACTGATCAATCCTAAACAACAAATCATTCAGGAAACAGCCTTCCCATATCTCTAATGTATGGCCAGCTCAACAGTGCTGGTATTTCTGAATCAATTAGTAAGTGGGTAAAGAAACAATGTATATTACACATGGGGTGTGCACATCTAATGTCTGAGTTGGTGTTCCAACTTTTCAGGACTGACAGTTTCAATAGAAGAATGGCAGTCATGGTATAAATGTGTGAGTCATGGTCCAAAAAATGTACGATGCAACCAATGTAGGAATAAACAAGGTGACATTGTCACAAGTAAGAGGGGTGTCTCTAGATCAGATTTAGTAGCCTTAGCCTAAAACAGTTGGAAATAATTACATGCACAAAGAGAGTATTGTGTGTAAGTGGTATGCTTCACACACCGACCCCATGAGGAACACAGAAGGCTAGTATTTCAGTGCAAGATAAGCCTTTTTATGTTGGTGGAGAATTCTTTATTTTGATACATTCATTTCCTGAGCCAAATCCAAGGCTCAGACCACTCTATTACAGAATTAAGTGAAATTTACTGCATGTGTATCACTCATTCATTAGATTTGATTTGAGCAGGAGGATGGGGGATACAGTGTATGGACATAAGCTTAATGTTGTCCAAAGTTTACATAATCATATTAATGCCCCAGGATAGAAAATATACATGACTTAAGAATGTATCATGTATTAGGCAGGGGCCACAACAAAGCCTAAAGGGCACGTTCACATCCCAAGCATTATTCCCAGCAGTCTGTCTGGGATGACGCCTGGGCACGTTTCATTGGAGAGCAAGTAATACAATTGTAGTCATGGGTACTGATTACTAGTATTTGTACTGATATTAGATTCTTTTAAAATCAATTCTGGTCATTTCCTAATTCATTGTTACTAGCCTAATGACTGAGTCCTGTTCCTCCACTTTCTGAAGCCCCATTTACACGCAAAGATGATTTCTCAAAATTCGTTCAAAAGATAGGATGATTGACAGCTTGAGCGATCATTTCGCATAAACTGCTAATGGGCACTAATGCCCATTAGCAGCTTATTATCTTCATTTGCATGTAAATGAGCCTCCCGTGCTGTATGCAGAGAACAGCAGGTGGTCTGTTTTCTGCATACATCTCTATTGGGACTGCAGCTAAATACAATGTTACCAGTGTTTCCTTGGAGAAACACATCATGTGGTTCCCTGCGATCAGCTCTCTGGCCGAATGATGGATTTTAAGCTCAACTAAAAAACATTGTTCAGTCGAAAAGTAAACGGTAGCAATTACACGCAATGATTATCACTCAAAAGACATTGAGTGAATTTTGAGTGATAATCGTTGCGTGTAAATGGGGCTTCAGTCATGCAGCTGGCACAATGTCATTGCGCAGCCTGCATTCTTCTGCATGATTTTGGCCAGAGAAGGCCAAGGCAGATGATGGAGAATATCATGGGAGCGTGATGGAGGTAAGTAAGTTTATTTTATTGTTGGGGCACAGTGGTGCCTATAAATTACTCAATGCGCACAGTGGGACCTATAAATGACTCAGTGGGGCTTATAAATTATTCTAGGGCTTCAGTGAGATCTATAAAAGACTTGATGCATAGTGGGGCCTATAAATTAATCAAGAGGCTCAGTGAGACCTATAAATGACTTGGGGTACAGTGGGGCCCATAAATTATGCAGGAGACACAGTGAGCCATATCAAATACTCAAGGTGCACAGTGGGGTCTATAAGTGACTTAGGGGGCACAAGGGACTTTCAGACTACTAAGGTAGCACAGCACAGCCTATAAATTACTAAGTGGGCCCACTGTGAATCTATCGCCCAGGGGCTCATGTGAACTTGAAGCAAGCTCTGGTTGTGCAACAATCTGGTTACAACAGAAAAGCAGAAGTCTGCTAAAGCTTAAGTAACCCTAGTTACCCCTTGTAACTATATATTCCATTTTATCTCTCTGCGCCAGTTGGTCATTGCAAACATTGGTAAATGTAGAGTAAAATCTCCAGCTGTCCGATGGGTTTTTAAATATTTGAATCAAAAATTGATATATAATCCAAATGTTCCATCGAATGAATGTGAAGAGCAGCCCTACTGAAATCACTGCCCTTTTTTCTGCTTTCTTTAATAATGCCCTCTCTGTGATATAAGAGCCCCGTGGCATTCCTGTGAACGTCTCACCCAGCCTCTATAAATAGGTAGTGCGCATTTTACCACGCTACCAAGTTACAGGCTCTAAAAAAAGCTAAGTCATAAAGCCCTTAATGATTAACCACAACCCTTGTCCAGTGAATGTGAGAAGAAGCAATGTCTTCATCAGGGATCAATGATACATTATTAACAATTAGGGAATCTGCAGGAACATTTCTTGACTCGAGGTAGTTACTAGAAAATGACTTTGGCACCAAAACAAGTGATGGGTTTCATGTGGAATTGGCCCCGGTTATGCCGTGGCACCCTAATGAGAAAACATGAGTGCTTGACAGTGTGTGATTATCACTGCTGATGAAGGGTGCAATTCATTAAAACTGAGCTATGCTAGGTCTGGATTTTAAAGAATTTTTACGCATGCTGTAATTAAAGCCCGTGAATGTGTGAGAAAGCTGAAATTGTCAATGAAGGGTATGTAATGGATTTAGAGATGGTTTGTTTTAACTGGGGTTAACCAATAAATTAGGACTATAAGGCTTTTTAGCATTGTTTTGCTAAAAAAAAAACAGTGTACAAGGATTATTGTGTTTTCAAGGGGGTAAATTAGTACTTTGAATGTGATTGTGGATGCGGATGTTATATTTATTTTGCTCATTAAGGCCTCATGCACACGGGTGTATTTTCTGTACAGATCATGTCCATATTTTTTACGGACAGCATACAACACCATTGGTTTGCATTGGTCTATTCAGATATGCGGTTTTTCTGCACGTAAAGAAAAAAAAAATCGTAGTATATACTATTTTGGTCCATCTCACGGACCAAAATCGCCTATTAAGGACTATGTTGGTGTGTAAAAATGCAGCAAATATACAGTTGCATGTACATTCGCTGCATTTTTTACGCATGTTCCCAGGAGACATTGGGAAAAAAGTGACATCAACTGGGCCTTCTTGCGTTTTTGTCTTATGCGCGTGAAAAGCACAGTAAATATGGATGCAACAAAGATGTAAAAAGGCTCCTATGCACAGAGACTGCACATACACACACAGGAAAAACTATACATTCACAGACCAATATTGCATGCGCCCATGTGCATGAGGCTTTATATAATGCATGTATATTCCACAGCGCTGTATACACAGACAGCCATCATTGATGAGAGGATTGTAATGCGGTAGGTTTTATTTTTTTTATGCCGTCTATCAAACATGTTGGTGTCAATTCCTAAAAATCCCATAAATTTGTTATGTATTATGTCAAAATCAATAAATCTTAGTTTTACTTACTGCATCCTCATCACAGACAACCCCTTCGCAATGGTTAGTGATCAGCTGATTGCCCCGGTCCAGCTTCCGAAGCTCAAGGCAACCAGCTGCTTTTGTCAGTGAAAGCAGCAGCCAGCCAGGCATTTTCTCTGCAATGATCACTGAAGGGGAAATGTTGCATTTCATGACAGCCATTCAGATGAATGGCCATCGTTGTAACACATGGACAGCCTGAATTTGCTAAAGTTAGAGCTGGTGAGAACTGGCTGCGTGCTCTGGTTTTACTAACTTTTAATTGGTCATTTGGGCAGGGGTTGTCCTGTTGGGACATCCTATTTCGGGAGAAATCCAGTGAAAATGATCATCTGAGAAGTCATAAATATGTCGGAAAAGACCACATTGGTAAAGTCGGAATTTCAGTATTTTTCAGTAGGCAGTTGAGCACTCAATAGATGCTTTCATAGTAACATGACATAGTATGTTAGGCTGAAAAAAGATGTATGTTCATCCAGTTCAGCCTATCCACCCATGTTGAACCAGTGGAAGGCAAAAAACCTCAATGAGGTAACGCTCAAGAAAGGCATCTAGGTCCCTCTAAAACTATTTTATCAAGTTCGCCATCCTCAGGCAGAGAGATGCATAGTCTCACTTCTCTTACAATAAAGAACCCCCTTCTATGTTGGTATGGAAACCATCTTTCCTGTAGACATAGCGAATGCCCCCTTGTTACAGTAATGTCAAAATCAGTGGTCTCCTGAGATCGCCCAAGTGATCTTTTTATGTATCTATAACATGTCAGATGATCATTTTGAATCGGTTTCTCTTTACACACGCAGTAACAAAAGCTTGTCTCTACCATTTTGAATGGATTCCCCCTTTAAATACTCATTTGTGGACAAATACGTTCTTTCTACCAATTGGTAAAACCTATCTGCTTCTGAGCAGGCCCGATACGGATTCCTTTGAAGATCACTTGTAGCTCACCGGGAAAGACAATCATTGGAAGAGTTAAAGGAAAACGAGAGGACAATTTGCAACAAAATGGATGAGAAGATAGAAATGACGAAAATGACACTGAGAAGACCCAAAAAGAAGACACAACATGCAAGAAACGATATCCATATGGCCACCATGACTTGAGAATGATTCGACCTAAATGAACAAACTAGATTTAGTAGGGCAAATACAGATATGTAATCTCCACGATTGCCATCCTAAACTTTACATTGTCTTGAATGCTGGCATGGTCAACGCTTTTATATACAAGAAACGGCATTGACATTTCGAAGAACGACACTACAAGATATTGTGGATATCCAGTGATGATCTATTTGTGAATGATACAAGACTACAGTTCGAAGGACCAACTTACCTAGATATGGTCTACTGCCAACTTACTACACATTAGGGTGGAGCCAGTCATAGGCTTGCTAAGGTGAAACGTCTGATCCTCAAGAGCTGTGCACAGTCCCGGAATAGGTCAGGACATTTGTAAATGAACAGCATAACACATTGCAACATTTTAATCACATTAATCTGAATATAATACATACATTACATGGCAACTCATTATAAAGTTGAACTGTACAAAATGAAATCCTCAGCATCTTTGGTTTAAATCAAAATTAGAAAAAAATGATAAATTTTAATTATTTTTGACTCCGGTCATCGTTGCAGAGAAGGTGGGAGGCAACTGATTAAATATGTACTATAAAACTAATAGAACTTTCTATTACAATATTTCAAAATATTATCCACTAACAAACTTTGGTTTAAAGAGAACATATTTTCACATGAAAATGAGCCATACATAAACAGACAAAAAGACCACCAGTGATCAGTAAACTATCTGTTAGAAGAATGAGCACTGTATATAGTAAATATGGGGGGGCAGTACTGTGATTTGGCATTCAGTGTAATGAACAATAATCTCTATCCCTAAACACTTTGGTATTTTACATTCACCTTTACTTAAACACTATGAGTTCTTTGGTCATTTAAAGAAATGATGCTTTTAGACATTTTTCATCTAGTAAACTACTGACGTTATAAATAAATTAGAGGATAAAACCTGTATTTTGTGCATAATCTGAATTAGGTATGTTTCCATTCACTGGGTGGGGGGTGTAGTTGTTATCGGTGCACTTGTGCCTAAGAGGGTCCACAAGGTGCTGCTGCCCTATATGGACATAGCAGAACTACAAATCACACGTGAAAGTCGGTTATAGATTATGTATTTGAGCTTTACATTACGCCTCTGCTTATCACTTTCACCTAAGTGTGGCTATGTATCAATAGTGTTGTTTGTATGACACAGTCGATATGAATGTTACTTCTTTGACTCTACAACACTATAAATTTGTTGCATTGTGACGCAAAGGAAAGCATACATGACTTGTTGAATATTTGCCCTTTTTATAAACTTTTCTAGTAGTGATTTATTGAGGTACCAAATGGAATAATATGGGGATAAAGCTTTTTTACTCCATTTTGTGTTTTCTTGAATACCAATTGATGCATGATCCATATTGAAGGCAGACATTTTGAAAGCCTTGTTATTTACCAGACTGAAGTGCATCAATAATGTGGACAACGGTTAGGTTCACAAAATTGCTTCTTCTATTGTGTACAGAGGTGGATTGGCCATAAGTTCTACAGGGAGAAATCCAGGTAGACCAGTCAGATCATGAGTCAAATCTGATGCCCAGACCCACTATACTCCAGTGGTGGACTCCCTACACCTGAACTAGGGTTGATGGAAGATGGAATATTTGCTACAGACCCCACTGTCCTGCTGGCTCAGGGCTCCAAGTGAGCAGCTGCAGGTTGGCTTCTGTGGGACCTTCTATGACAGAAGACAGTGCAGCTGTGTAGGAAGGAGGTGGAGTTAGTGCCTGTGTCATCATCAGGCAGCTGCAGCGTCTTTTTTAATTTAACCATCCTCCTCTGCTTCCTTTTTGGCACCATACACATGAGCAGATGCAATTGTGCACTGCACTCGGTTCATCCAGGCCCATAGAAACAAGCCAAGAATGGATGACCTCTCAAAGCACAAATCCAACATCACCTAAAACATCTTTCGTTCCCCTTACAATTTTGACACACCTAGAAAATGGGGTCACTTTTATATTTTTTTTTCCAGGGCCATTTTAAGTTCCCAATCTGCCCCTGATTGTGTGTAGAGGACCAGAAGACCTAAATCAACTTTTTGAAGGGCATAATTCTTTCATATTGATGAAATTAACCACCAATGTTAGATGAAGTGGAGATAATGCTACAGTACGTATTTCACTATAAATTACCAAAGTAAACTATAACACAGTTGTAAACATTCTCAACACAGAAAGACGTATGTGAAACTTTGACAATAACCTTTTGAAACACAGCAAATATTATCCAAAAAGTGGTACTGACAATGTGTTCCAATCTACCGTGCTACTAACGCATTTTGAAATCACATTACTCCATAAACACTACAGTAACAATGAAATAATAATTAAAGAAAAAAAAAAATCAGAACCGGGTCATAACCTTTGTAGGACATTTTGTTCCTGATAACTGGAGTGAAAGAATTGGCAATACATTCAATCTTGTTAATAACTTCAAGTACTTTTATGGTCTCTACTTCAAATGAGCTTGAAAAGGAGTCCTATAAACATTCTTTTTGGAAGTAAACTTTTCCTGAGTATTTCGAAAAAAAAACATGAAGAACATAAAAACAAGTAAAAAAATACAAATGGTTCCTATACTTAGCTAGCAGTGTACTTTTCTTTCTATCCCTTCTCAGTGGTTGGTTCTTGAGCCTTGTACAATGCAATCAATTGCTGTTCCTGGTCACCTAATCTATGACAAGTGTGAACTGGGCTCCCCAAAGTGCCATGAAGGGGCTAACATTTTCGGTTGATCAAAACAGTAACATATGAACAGAACGGCTATGTTAAGCCAGTGGAAACAAGTCCTTGAGATCATGTTATACTTGCAGAACATCTAATTCCTAATCACCAAACTATAGTGGCACTGCCATCATTTGGCAATAAATAGAAGATATCCTGAGTACAGTGAAGAGCTACTTTTTCTTACAGGTTTCCGAACATGAAAACAATAACAAAAATTTAGATTTTTTTTTTTCCCCTCAAAAACATTCAATGATGTGAACATTGCTATACAAATGTGTCAATGTGTAAGTATATACACACGTAAAAAAAAGATGTCCATCGCTTGACATCAAATTGTCATATTTAAGTTTACAGGGAAAGAAACACTTCTTTAAAGGTCTCCACTCATGTTAAGGACTCAACACGCGCACCCTAAGAAAAAAAAAAAAAAACAATGCCAGTGTTATGTCAAAGTATTAAACTGATTTCATTCCACAGTTAATGTCTTGAGCCGTACATTTTATTCCATTCCACGTATAAGTCTAATTGCTTTTGGGAAGTACCGGCTCGTAGTTTACAGAATGCCCCCTCAAAGTCTTTGTAGGATGTGGGCTGAAGTTGACCTGAAATACCATGGAGATGATTGGCTCCAGCTTGCTGGCAGAGTTGAATAAGCTCATTGCCAGAGTAGCCCTCCGTGTGCTGAACCAGTAGGGCCATTTCCCTTTCACTAAGGCAGTAGTTTTGTTGAGCCAAAGTGTGATGTAGGATTTGCCTTCTTGCTAGGTTATCGGGGGGAGCTATATAAAACCGCTTGGCAAACCTATGGTGGGCAGCTTCGTCAATATCATCTGGCCTCTGTGAAGTTGCAATAAAGATAATGCTATCATCAGTTGAGGTAGCTATGCTATCCAAGAAGGAAAGCACTTGGGACTTCAGATTACTGAGTTGAGCATTTTCCTCACTGATATGGGCAGAAAGTAGGAGATCAATTTCACTAATAAAAACCACAGTAGGCTGATGACAGCTTGCCATGTAAAACACAGTCTGCAAAACTTTTTCACTCTTGTTCTTCCATTTAGAAACAAGTACAGCACTGTTGAGTTTCAGAAATGTAGACCCCAGCTGGGTTGCAATGCACCTGCTCAAAAGGGTTTTTCCTGAACCTGAAGGGCCAAACAGTAAGATACTTTTTGGAGGTCTGTTGGCTCCAGTGTACGCTCCGGGTCTTAAAATAGGCCATACTAATTCTTCTTCAATTGCAGCCTTTACAGATACATGGCCAGCTATATCAGTCCACTGCACTGGGGGCCCACAGTCCACAATTTCGTCATTGACAAGTTCTAAAATAAGAGGATCCACATTTTTCAACTGATCCTCTGATGGGTTACAAAATCCTGGTGGTTTAATCCCTGAAATCTGCATTCTCTGTGTAAAGACATGTCCGTGTTCATTCCCCCTCCGTTCACCATTAATTACTGGTGGTGTAAACTTACCAAATGCCTCACCAGATCTTAAAGGGGCCTCTTCGTTGTATGTAGGTGAAATAATAGTCTTCATCGACTGACTACTGTACTTTCCTATTTGTTCTTCTTCTGTTGGGTGCTTTGCAGGTTTAAAGGGCATTTGAGGGGTTTCACCATTGCGATTGAAGCCATTGCCTCCGCATTCATTTGGTACATTGTCAGACATCTGAAATGATGAATCTGAGGTAGTCTTTGGTTGTTCATAGCTGTATTTTCTGTATTTTCCCTCACTTTCCTCTGCTGCCATATCAAATGCTTTCCGTTTCAAGGAACTGCTTGACTCTGTGCTCAAAGGAGTGACTGAGATTGGTGCTAAATTAGAACTTTGGTAAGTGTATCCAGGTACCACAGTAGGTCTTGATGATGCTGTATGAGGTGGAAGTGGTGTAGGTGCAGCAATACCTGAAGGCAGATAACCAGAAGGATGTGCTGGATGCATCCCTCCATATCCAGGTTGGGTTGAGTAGCTGCTTGAGCCGTAGTTGTATATTGTGCCAGAAGAACTATATCCGTGAACTAAAGCTGGTGAAGCGTGTGTTGGCTGAAGTCCTGAGCTATGGAGAGATGATGGGTGACTTGCTGGAAGTGCTGCAGTGGGTTGACTACAGTATCCAGATGGGAGGTATGTGCCACTATACGTTGAGGTATAATCCTGAGGTGCCACAAGACCACTTGCAGGATTAGGTGCTACGCATGTACTACCAGGATAAAGTGGTTCAGGCAAGCTGCCTGATGCAATTGTTGGGCTGCCCAACCCAATATGTCCGTTGCCTGATTTGGAGCCAGCCAAACTTTCATGTACAGAGTTTACTGTGTAGGAGCTATCACAGCCATGTGACATTTGCCAAGGTTCAAGATCACCCTTCTGTCCATTAACTGGTCCAAACGCCCCATCTGTGTAAGTACTTAGTGGTGCTCTCTCGTACGGTGAATCTCTGACCCCAGAATACTTTTCTGCATATCTCTTCAGGAGGTTAGAAGCGGTCAGTGCAGATATATCATCATTTGCCCACGCGTAGTTAAGCCTTTGTCGACTACTTTGATACACATCAGATTTGTGTGCTGGAGATGAAGTAGTTGAAGAGACATCAAGGTGCTGCTCTGGCCATTGGTTCAGGGGCTGGGCATGCTCTGGTGTCCAGTGCATCTTCAAGAGAGCTGAGAAAGAAAATACATTTAAAATATGGGTAACATATGCCAATAAGGAGCACAATAATAATAGTTAAATGATCTGAAGGAAGGGCATTGATAGAAGAAACATAAGCAAGACAGAATTGCCCACCATCGCACCCATAATAGCTATAGTATGTATCCAAAGTGGCTGCTTTATGGGCCAGAATTTAGTTTTCTTTAACCAATTCCTGACTGCCCATAGATAGTGATCTACTTGTGGCCCATGCCTGGTGGGGAAAATGTATAAAGCTTCTAGTCAGGAAGTGGTTAACCATAGCCAAAATTCACATTAAGAGCCATTAGTTGCAGCTAAGAATTAAAGTTGACTAACAAGTAGTAAATCATGCCATTCAACCTAACATACTATAGACACATACTGTATCCAGTCTTGTCCAGTACTTGCTTTCTGGAATTTCAGGTTAGTGTCAGTTGTAAAATACAGTCTGCAGTATCACACAGTCTGACAATTAATTTGCACCACTGCAAAATGAAGTGTGAATTCCCCGGTGGGCCTCCCTCTGCATATCATCACTACAGGCACTGCTTTACCAGTAAATTCCCCCTTCCCGAGTAACACACAATTTCCACCATGGCAAGTAAAATCAACATAAATTCTTGCACCCTTGCTGTCAAAGTGCCATAGTTGCTTCTCTCCATATTGGCCTCGCCTCACCTCTTGCACAGGTCCTTGGCCTGCAACCTTAGCTTGCAGCTGCTGTATGAGCATGCCACACTGTTCAGGTGACAGGTTGCATATCCCCGGCACCCATCCACATTCTGAGCCTTTACGACACACTTCAGTGGTACGATCAGAGACTCAATGGGCTGGTCTCACAGTGGTTAGGAGGGGCTGCTGACGATGTCTGAGAACTGCAGCAAATTAAGCTAATTTAGAAATGCTCTAGACTCTGTTCTTGGGATTGGTGAGGTTGGAACCCCACTATCATTAAAGAAAAATACAATACTTACCTATTTCTCCGCAGGCGGTCTTCTTACCACATCTTCTCCTTGCCAATCTTCTCCTGGCTCCTCCAGTCCCCCGAGTCACGTCAACTCCACCTGGCCAGATCCTCTTCTTCCTGTTATGAAGCTTATATTCGCGGCTTTCTCCTTCCTGCAGGTCAGTGTATGCTATGTCACTAGTTACGTAGCCTTCACTGCCTAGCAGGGAATGACAAATCCTATGCTGGGCGATTGCCGGGAATGCGGCAATAGTATTTGAACATTCACTGCGAGGCAGCGCGCATGCACAATCTTGGCAATAGCCTGGCAAAGGATTTGGCATTCCCTGCTAGGCAGTGAACGCTACGTCACTAGTGACATAGCGTACATTGACCTGCAAGAAGGAGACTGCCGAGAATGTATGTAATGTCACAGGAAGAAGAAGATCCGGCCGTCCGAAGGGTAATGTGACCCAGGGAACTGGAGAAGCCAGGAAAAGATCGGCGAGGACAAGATACTGTAAGAAGAATAACAGGGAAGGAATAGGTAAGTATTGATTTTTTTCTAATGACAAAAACCCCTTTAAGTTATCACGTATCTTGTGCATAGGAATAAAATTATTTTGGTAGGGTAATGCCTTTAATGTCAGAGGTAATTCTAGAATAATAAATTCATATAGTAATCATTCTACACTATACATTACACTGCAGAATGGCTTTACGGTTTCTGTTATATGTATTGGTGATAAAATGTAATAAAACCCTCACTTTACTCCCGTTGGTCAGTCCGCAGTCCAATGTGTACATTGCTCACAGGCAGTCCGCAGTCTAGTATATATGCTACTGCCAGTCAGTCCACATACTAGTCAAAATGCTGCTGCTGGTCAGTATGCAGTTTAGTGTAAATGCTGCTGGTCTGAAATGGGCCAGGGGAACCTGGAGCAGAAGACTCAAACTCCCCGGGCCAGTACGGATACACAGTCTCACTCCTCTTTGTAGTCTCACGCACCAGGGTTACTACTTTCTCTTTAGCTGGCGAGGAGGCCGTGAGCAGTTTATGCCCAGGGTCTGGCCATACTGATCCGCGGGTGGCCGTGTGCTAAAATAAGCCCAGCTGTTCGCACTGCAACAGAGGATATGGGATTATGTCACAAAACTGGGAGAGACAGCCATTGCAAGGAACCCAAGAATAATTTTATTGTTTCTGAATGGGAACCAATAACAGCATTGCTTTTGAATACCAGGATCTCTTTCCTGTTTGCAAAGCGGTTTAACGGCATCTCTGTCTCATTTGTATGGGTTGTTTCCAAAGGAGTGGGAACAGAGGAGCTGGGTCACTCACTATACTTACTATACTATCGGAAATGTCTCACGAGTGGTGCTTGCCATTTCTTCACTTTGATCCATAGGACCAATCATCACACAGCACTATGCCCAATAGAATCTCCATCCAGCCACACTCGTCTACTTCCTCTTTAACTCCCACTTAAACTAACTCTACTGTTCCCGCACCCTCTTAAGATAAGGTAGCTCAGCAGTTTGTCTCCAAACGTAGCAGCCAAAGGTACCTATGTGAATTTTTTAAGCCTATCTTATTGCGGCCCTATATGAGCACGTCACGTGGGGCAGTATTTTGTATCACTTTCTGTGGCTAGCTGGCCATCCACACCCTGCTGACTTCAGTATAGGCGGTGGAGTTGGGAGAGCAGAAAGAGAAGTAGTCCTGCTGGCAGATGCCACTATAATAGGTGAGTTTCGCAGTGATAGTCCCAATTTTGCTACAGAACCCACCACTTCCAGTAATTTAGAGCCTCTTTCGAACTAGGTAATTAGGACTTCCACCAAGCACCTGGTATGCAAAACACTTGTGACCTTAAGCATGCTGGGAGTTGAAGTTTTAAAAACTGCAATTCCTAGCATGTCTTGTAAACCTACAGCTCTCCTGGATATGTTGGGAGTTGTAGTTTTCCAATAAATGAACAAACAACCCCTTTGAGAATTGCTGGCACTGTTAAAAGGTGTACTGAAAGACCTTCAGGGCGTGCTAGTAGTTGTACTTTTCCTTAAAGCTTGAGCCATAGGAATGCTCTTAACCCTTTAGAACCGCAACCAATTTTGACCTTTGCCCCGTTTTTCAAATCTGACATATGTCACTTCATGTGGTAATAACTTTGGAATGCCTTTATTTATGCAAGTGATTCTTAGAATGTTTTTTTTAATGAAAAACATTGTACTTTATGTTAGAGGCAAATTTTGGTTATTTTTGGCGCTTATAAAAAAACCCCTGAAATTTAGGGAAATTTTTTTAAAAAAATAACATTTTTCATCATTTAAAATTACCACATGAAATAGCTCATGTATGAACAGTTGCCATGTATCTGCATTATGTTGGTATCATTTTGTAGGAGTCTTTTAACATTTTTTAGGATATTACAAGACTTATAAGTTTAGAAGCAAGTTTTATAGTTTTTTAAATCTACTTTGAGTATTGAAGTGGCTTTGGAGGGCCTATATATTTGAAACCCCTATAACTTAGATTTAGACTGAGGTCTTCCCACACCTTTTGGCGCATCGGATGACAAGAGAATCCTATAGTTGGCGATCAGAGGCAGCAGTTTCAGCCTCATCCCATCAAAGGTCAACAGCACAAAAGTCCTCCATAAATGTATGTCACCAGGTGATCTTTCGCCTTCCTCGCCGACGCTTCCCATTTTTTGGATTCCATGAGATAGTGATTCTTGCCAGTCTTGTCTCAGGTAGGCATGCAATGTGTCAAGCAAAAAAGAGCCGGCCTACGTTGACTTGAAAATGTAGTGGCCGCATACAAGAGCGGTGGTAGATTTCTTCATTGATAACCTGATCATGGTAAGTGACCTTAAACAGATGATAAAGGCATCGCTGTTGGAAAACATCAAATTACAGGTTGATACGTGTGGTGGCTTTCCATGTTTCAGATGCGTATAGCACAGTCGGGATCACAATAGTGTTCAAGAGTCATATCTTCATTTGTAGTGGGGGTGAGGCAGTAGCCCATATAGGATGTAGACATTGTATAGTTGTCCATGCCTTCCTGATACGACACCGAGCGTCGTCTTTGGCATCCCCATCATTGGTGATTGTACTGCCTAAGAAGACAAACTGGTCAACCTCTTGCCATTGCTGTTGTCGGTTGACCGTGATTGAGACATTTGTGGATGTGGCATGTCAAACTTGCATAATCTGTGTCTTCTAACAGTTAGTCAACCATTGCTGCATATTGTTCCAGAGCTGATACTGTTTATTGGAGTTTGGGGATTGTAAGGAGAGCTATATCATCCACAAGGTCTAAGTCAGTAAACCGCTGTAGTGGGTTAAGTCCCATAATGACAACTATATTTGGCCCAATTGCTCATTTCATGACATGGTTGAGCACTAGGTTGGTGACAGCAAACAGCCTTGTTGGACACCTGTGTCGAAGTTGAAGAAATTCATAGCTCCTGTATTGATTCGAATGCAGCAACTAGACTTGGGAGTACAGTGTGTGAAAAATATTAATGAACTGGTCAGGTATGCCATAGGATTTAATGATCTTCCATAGGGTGTCTCGATGGAGGCTGTCAAATGCTTTCTTAAAATCAATAAAACTCACACATAGCTTCTGCTAGAACTCAAGGCTCTTTTCAACAAGGATTTGAAGTCTATATATATTTTATTGATACATCATTGCCCTTTTTCAGAACCCTGCTTGTTCTTCATCTAGTTGCTCATCTTGAAAGACATTGCTACAGGACACTACAGAATACCTTGCCTGAGAAAGATAAAAGTGTGATACTATGCCAGTTGTTACAGCTTGAAAAGGTCACCCTGCCTTTGGCAAATTTACAATAACCCCTCTTGTCCAATCTTTTGGGACTTGGGCACTTGTCCAGCAGGCATTGAAGAGAGAGGTGAGGACATTATTAAAGGTTGGATTGGCCAACTTCAGTAGATCTGAGCTGATGTTAACAGCAGTAGTCTTGCCACTTTTAAGGGTTTTTTACCATTGTATCAACCTCAATGCTGATGATCAGTTTAACGTCAACCAGAAGCTCCAAAGCTTGAACTAGGGCTTCTTCTGGTATAGAGTCACAGGAGCAGGCAGATTCAAAAGTTCTTTTAAGTGCTTGACTCAGTGCCCATCTTGGTCTGCTTGTGTGATAAATGATTAGCCATTTTTGTCTTAACTGGCAGTTTTTGTCCAGTTGTTAGTTAGTTAGTTATCTTGCTTGGACGACGAGGGTCTGTAGCGCCGATCTAGAATGACCACAACCGAGAGCATTGTTCCAGTCAGTGTTGATGTTGGAGGAGGTACTGTTGCCTATCTGTTGCACACACAAGCGCCACGGACGACCAGAAGGCCTCCGCCATCCGGCAGGGGGTTGTCTCTCGATTTTCCTAGCAATTGCTGCGGTTAGAGCACCGTGGGTCGGGACAGCTTCTGACAAGCATGCAACATGACCAAAAAGTGCGAGTCGTCCCCTTGTTATTGTTTCTGTGATTGACTCAAGCCCTGTGCAAGCCTGTATCTCACTGTTTCTAATTAAGTCAAACCAACGGACACAGAGAATCTGGCGTTGGCATGGCATGTGAAAGGACTCCAGACGCTCAGCGGTTTGTGACAGCAAAGTCCAAGTCTCCGAGCCGTACAATAATATTGGCATTATGCAGGTCTGGTAGAATCGAATCTTAGTCCTGAGTGTTATGTTCTGCCTCCGCCAGAGTTTATCTAGGGACCTCATCGCCGAGGCTGCCAGCGCTATTCTCCACAGGATGTCTGGAAGCGCCCTCCCATCTGTGTGCTGAACGCTACCGAGGTACATGACCTCACTGACAGCATCGACTCTCTGGCCATCCAGTTGTAGAGCCTGTGATGTTGTGAACTAACTGTATAGTATGCGTGTATCATGGCGGTTAGCACTTCTTGTGCTTCTTTTCCACTTTGCTCAACCCAGTAACTTTTGTCTTGGTGGTAGCTGTGCTTCCCTTGGCAATTGAGGTATCGATACTGCTCCTCTGTGACATGGCTTTGCCATTATATGTCGATCAATCGCCAGACCCACTCCTGGGTCAATTACTCTTCAAAAGTTCCTCTTTGTCTTCCGTTGGCCTCCTCAGTACGCAGCAGTGTTATGAAACATATCTCATCTAGTGTCCAGATCTTCGATTTCCTCCAACATAGCAAAACATTTCCGAATTTCAACATTGTATTGATTTGCGGTGACGGGATCTTTTAGTTTGGCAACATCCGGGGAATGTGCTCGTTTTATGCTCAGTTATATATGCTTAGGACATAGGCAGACTCAAGCCAAGGCATGTGATGACTTCAGTAAATGATGATTGCCACGGTTTAGAGAGGCAGATATGGTCAATATCATTGGTGGTTTGAGCAATTCTGACTTTTTTTCAAAATACACTGTTCGCCATGCAGGATAAATTACATGTTAACCTTATTCAGCGGGTCAGTAAAATTATGGCGATACCAAATTCATACAGTTTTTTATTTTATATTTTACTACTTTGGCACAATAAAAGCATTTTCCTAGGATTTTTTTTTTGTAAATATTCAGATAACCGTAACTTTTTAATTTTTCCATCTACATAGCTGTATGAAGGCTTGTCTTCTGAGTGCATAGAACTTTTTGATCGGTTTTCATTCCCATGATATACATGATAATTTAATTCTGTGAGTCAGTATGAGTACAATAATACAAAAATTATATAGTTTTTCATGTTTTGCTACTTTTGTACAAAAATATATATTTTTTTTCTAGGTTTTGGGTCACCATATTTTTGCAGCCATTGCTTTATTTTCCCATCAGTGGAGCTGTGTTGGGGTTTGTTTTTTGGGGGATAAGCTTATGTTTTCATTGGAACTACTTTGGGGTACTTTTTAATCGCTTTTTATTGTGAGTTTTGGAGGCAAAGATGTTTGAAAAATCTGGCAGGCTATTCTGAAAGTTGTGGTTTCACTAAAAGCTTGTTATTCCGAAGGATATTGTGGTCGCACATACAACTACATCTCAGATGGAGCTTGGCTGGTATCCAAACTGTGGATCCACTTTTTTTTTTTTTCTATGTAGCTTTAGGGTAGGCCCTCAGAATCAACAGCACTGGTGGGCCCTGGGCTTCCCATTCCAACACTGCTTACTTCTAAAATACTGGGCGCAGAACAAATATACATTTAGACTACAGAACATTATAAGTTGTATCATAAAGGATATTCAAACAGGAAAATAGTTTCAATGAAGTTTCTATTTAGTAAACTCAGGCATCCCTGTCATAGAAAAAGTGTGCAAAATGCATAATTAACATGTCTTAATGGAATTTAAAATATACACTTACCCATTAAATCAATATTTATTTATCTGGTTGAAGTGCATTTCCTGAGAAAAACGATCTGCTTCTAAATCACATATACTTTGGCGTCAGCTGCAAACCACAGATCTGAAAAAAGAAAAAAGAGACATATAGATGGATTTTATAACTTGAGCCATCACTGTGCTTACTTTGCACTATACACATTTGCCCTGGGCAAAAACGTACAAGCACTAAAATTCCCATACACTATCTGAACAAAAGTAATTGGACACCTAAGCAAGAATCAAAAGTAGTATTTAATTACGTATGCTCCTTTGGCCCTTATGATATTGGATACTCTCCATGGCATAGTTTCTACTAACATCTGATACATTTAAGCTGGTATTTCCCTCCATTCATCCTGCAAATGTCTGTGGAGTTCTCTCAAAGTAGACGGATGCTGTTCATATTTCCAGACCTGATGCTCCAGTTTGTCTTAAACATGTTCAATAAAGTTCAGGTTGGTGGAACATCCATACCCTCAAACCGATGTAAAACGGCGTTTGATTTGGGACAAGGTGCGTTGTCTTGTTGGAAGAATTGTTGACCTTATCTAGAGTATTACCAAATGGTAGGCAGCATATTATTGTCAAGGTTCACCTCCATATTTATGGTTCTTGCCACTACAACCAATGGACTGAGACCATGCCCCAATCATAAGGGAACCTCTGTTATACTTAACTGTTAGGACTACACACTTAGACAAAAGGCATTCCCCTAGGCCTTCTCTACATCTAAGTACCTCCATCTCATTTGAAAATGGAGTGGTGCAATTCGTCACTCCATAGAATATTCTTCATTGCTCAACTGTCCATTGATGATGCTCCTTACACCATTGTAGATGGGCTGATGCATTGTGCTTCATGATGGTTGGCTTGTGTGCAGTGGCATATATCCATGCAGATAGCATGCAGATCCCGCCTCAAACTATGGCTGACACCTGCAAGGGTCTACATCTTATGTAGCATGGTTTAGGACACATAACATTCTAATAATGCACAATCCATTCTACTGGTGTCCAAATACTTTTTGTAGGATAGTATATACTGTAAAACACAAAAATAATATTTGTAAATATATATATATATATACACACACTATATATACACACCGGTATATATATATATATATATATATATATATATAAAATATATAGTGGCTGGGAAAGCTATGTAATTGCTTTGTTGTCCTTTTAAGGCCACAAGTGGAAGCTAATACTTAAAGGTTATCACCTTCTTGATGTAAAATAATGACAAATAAAAAGTTTTTTGTCTCTTGGTTCATATTTGAAATATTTTGATGTTAAACATAATGGATAAAACTAATGATATAACATACAGAAATCAGTGGAGTCAAAGATATTCACCACCTCGAAGTATGCCAGCAAAAATAATCATTACCAAAGCAGGTAGGATGTCAATCTATTATTGCTTGTGCTTTGATTTCTATGGGAGCACAAACTGAGTGATCAATGACCACGTAGCAGGAACTTAACCCAGTGGATGGAATTTATCAATCGTGTCTCAGGATGCAGGAATTTACAAGCTGATGTAAATAGTGTAGGTTGTGCAAAATGTATCAATATATAGCAACTGGCTAGTAATGTTAAGGTATCCTACACTGAGCGAGTATCGCTAGAAACTGCAAATAAGGGCAAAAGTGATCGCCGACAGGATATTGAGAGACAGATCGGTCACTTGTCAGAATCGCTTGTTTTATCAGAACTAAAAGCCAAGTGACTGTTAGCCCGTGGGAACAGGAGTCGCTCCATCTTTGAACAACTGCCTGTTTAAAGTGAATGGAGGCAGGCAGAAGAGATCCCCACCTCCATTCACAGAATGACTTTCACTCCTCTGTAACAACACAGAAGCCATAGTTCCTGGGACCAGGGGCGTAACTATAGAAGACGCAGGGGTTGCTGTTGCACCCGGGCCCAGGAGCCTTAGGGGGCCCATAAGGCCTCTCTTCTCCATATAGGGAGCCCAGTACTATAAATAAAGCATAGATTAGGGGCCCTGTTACAGGTTTTGCATTGGGGCCCAGGAGCTTCAAGTTACGCCTCTGCCTGGGACGATAGTCGGCAACTAATGCGCCTGACAATCAATTGTCTCATTTAAAGGGACCTTTAGACACTTTTCTCTTACTTTAGCCACTTCATAGCTGATTAACATGTACAGGAAAAGTTTTTGGGGAAAGGGGCGCACATCGAGACACTTTTAAAAACTCTTGAGGTTGTTGAAAAGTGTCTAAAACATAATAAATTTGCATGACTTGTACTCCATTTTTAGGCAAATTTTTCAACTTTCAGGCCAGTTTTAGGCAAGCGTATTGTAACACGTCTGTAATATGGATCCGTATTACATATGTGTTTCTGGCGACCTTATAACCATATGTCATCAGTATTTGATCTGTATTGTTTTTATTTCCTACAGGGCAAATATTGATCCGTATTTGCCCAACACAAAGTAATAGCAATATGGAGGCAGAAGCACCAAAAAAATAGGTCATGTTGCTTTTTTTTTAAAAAAAGGGGCAGTAAAAAATATGCCCATGTGAATAGATGCATAAATTTATATTAAAGTCCCCAAAACACGGACCAAATGCAGAGCTAAAATACACTCATCTGAAACTGGCCTAAAAGAGCAAAAATGCCCAAAATGCACCGAGTTTATCAAAATGGCACACATGGAATGATAAATCGGACACAACTCAATAGACATAGGCCAATTTCCAGACGCCATCATATTGTTGCACGTAAATCCAACACATGCTGCTAATAAAGTCGCCATATTTACTAACTCTTAGTCATTGTCTCTTTTTCTATATACTTTTCAAAACGGTTGATGGAGCTACAAAAATTGTCTAAAACAATAAATTTGGTGCAAATCAATTATTTATTTCCTTATTCATTCTATATATTTTTTATTACCTTATTTATTAAGAAAAAATATTTTTTTAGGGGGTAGAAATTCTAGCAGATTGCCCGTTTGCTTTCCATTCACATGGAACAAAGCTACTAATGAAAGCAATATGGAAGAATGTTAATCACACATCAATGTCTGCAGGATAAGTAACTTTAATTGCACAATTTTTTTCTGCTGATCAGTTTTTTTCCTCCACAACTAATGAACAGAGACAAGATTGAGAGACTTGCTGAGGGCAAAACAAATTCCAAAATTTCAGTGCTGGCAAAAACCCCTTCCCCCCTTCACTTTGTTGATTATATTACAAGCGTACAGATCTGTCCCTATGCACAAAGTATTTCTCGCCCTCCGGCTAGGAATACTGGCTTTCCCAACATCTGCATGAGCCGGTCCCTCTGGGCCTATTGTTGTCCTTCTGTGTATTTTCTCCATTCGCCTTTTTCATAAAGACCATGGGGGATAGCCAAACTAAAGGGGGTTGGGAAGCGCCCGTGTACTATTCACTGGCAGCGCAGCTTTTAAGCTACTTTGTGGCTGCAGCACAATTAGATTACCTAATGCTTTAATTGACTTATAGAGCATCGCAGCTTCCATTTTGGATATCAAAATTACACAAGAGGATTTACCCAACAGATCTGCGAAGCTTTATCCCGCACGGCCACCATTATTGAAAGTGCCACAGATAGGTAAACGGTCATTAGTGACGGCAAAAGAGTTTTATCCCAACGGATCTTTTTTCATGAAAATGAGGCCAAGATTTCCTATTGAAACTTCCTCTCCGAATATGGGACGATTTAGGAGAGGGTTCAATCTTTTAGAAAGTTTCCTCAATGGTTGTAAAAACAGGACGGCAAACACAAGAGAAGTTGTTTTCGGGACAGAATAGACTGGAGACTATGTTCCAAAATACATGGGGAGGAGGGGGGGGGGGTAAGAGCAAAAACTTTTTTATTGTATGTCTTTATGTAAGTTAAAGAAAGATCAAAAGCTCTAATGTTTCATCAATTAAGATGATATATATGAACATATATTTGGGCATATCTTAACATTTTGGTTTTGCTATGAGTATATCCATGGTAGCATATCACATCTTCACTGATCAAGTATGTAGTAACAAACTCAGATACTTCCAAAGCATATATCAGCAAAATGCAGTTTAGCTATTGCCTGGCATAGCAATAGGGAACATGTAGATTATAATAATCAACATAATTTTATACTGGATCTAGGCCCACATAAAAAAACTACCATGGTGCCCATACAGTAGATCCTATATAGAATGACCTATGGCATTGTGGTTATGTGGTGGAACCCAAAATCAGATATTGCACCAGGATCCATTAGCTTTAAACCGTTCCCAATGTGTAGTGTACATGGATGAAGCACGTTGGGTGTCTGTGTATGGAGCCAGTTCAGGAGCCGAGGCCACTACACACAGAGGGTGTCAGCCATCTTTGACAGCTGACATCTGCATTCAGGGAGAACACCGATCATAGCTGCTATCAATTTGGACAGTGATATTTAAATACCCTGAACAGTGTTTGAGTGTCTTGAATGGCCGCCCAGTGATGAAATCGTAAAAAACAGTCTGGGTGTCATGGCAGCTGGGGCCTTCTGAAGGCCCCTGGGGCTGCCATGAATTATCAGGCATGCCTTGATAGATTGCTGGTTAGAGTATGAGTGCTCAAATGATAGCAAGTTCAAGTCCCCTATTGGGACTAAAAAAGTCCCCTATTGGGACTTATATTTTTTAATTATTATAACAAATATAAAGTATTAAAACCTTTACCCAGTAGTCATATAAAAAAAAATTAAAAAGTGATATTTCTGTGTCCGTAAAAGTAAAAATAATGAAAATATCAAATTTATTACATTAATTAATTACATTAATCCTGTACAATGAATGTAGTCGGAAACAAATATATACACAATCCCAGAATTGCATATTTTTGATCTCCCAGTTTCCCCCTGCCACAATAAAAGAATAAAAATCATACAAAATATCGTATGTACCCCAAAATTGTATCAATAAAAACTACAGGTCACCTTGCAAAATAACGAACTCTCACACAACTCCATTGATGAAAATTTTTAAAAAAGTTATAGGGGTCAAAAGCTAGCAAGAGAAAGCAAACTTTTGTTTTTAAGTATTTTAATTTACAAGCAGTACTTGATCATTTTTACTGCACTGTGAATGCTGCAAAAACAACCCACCCAAAAAGTTTGCAATAGCGTTTTTTCCATTTTGCCCCACTTAGAATTGTTTTTAAAGTTTTTCAATAAATTATGTGGTACTTTAAATAATACCACTGAAAAAATACAACTCGTTCTAGAAAAAGCAAGCTCTTATGTAGCTGTGTTCTTGGACCCATGAAAAAGCTATCATTTTTTTTAAGCAGGGAGGAAAAAAATTGAAAAAAAACAAAGAGGGCTGCAGGGGGAACCGGTTAAAGGGGTGGAATAGTATTACAAAAAACATATGTTCTTCTATAAACAGCCCAACTCTTGTTAATGGGCTGTGTGCAATATTACAGTTCAGTGCCATTCAGGCTGAGAGAAGCTAAAATGTAATACCGCACACAGCCTATGGACAAGAGTGGCACTGTTTCTGAAAGAAAGCAGCCATTGTTTCCTAATTTCATACAACCCTTTTAAGCTACAACACTGTTCCATAGCTTATATGCATACTGTAATCAAAAAGTATATCTTGATATCAATTGCCAAGGAAAAATGTTTAAAAGACAGTCACTTTATAAATAATGGGCCATAAAAAGTATGTTTTATGAAGCTCCAAGACTAGTTTGCTTTATTATGAAAGAGTAACAAACATACTATTATACATAGAATTTTAGGTTGAAAAAACACTTGTGTCCATCCAGTTAAGCATATTAACCCACCCCTACCACCCCACGTTGATCTAGAGGAAGGAAAAAAAAACACAATTTGCCAATTTTCCTCATTTTAGAGAAAATAATTTCTTCCTGGCTCCAAGTCTAGCAATCAGAATAATCCCTGGATCACCGACCCTCTGAAGTAATCCGTGACTATAACATGTTATATTGTTACACTCAAGAAAGGCGTCCAGGTCCCTCTTGTACTCTTTTTATTGATTTTGCCATCACCACGTCCTCAGGCAGAACATTCCATAGTCTCACTGCTCTTACAGTAAAGAACACCCTTCTATGTCGGTGTAGTAACCTTCTTTCCTCTAGACATAGAAGGCGACCCTTGTTACCATCACAGTCCTGGGTGTAAATAGATAATGGGGGAGATCTCTGTATTGTCCTTGATATATTTATACATAGTTATTAGGTCGTCCCTCAGTTGGCTTTTTTCTAAACCAAATAGCCCTATTTTTTATAACCCCTCTGGATACTGTAGTCCGCCCATTCCATTTATTACTTAAGTTGCCCGCCTTTGTACCCGCTCAAACTCTGTTATGTCCTTCTTGAGTCCCGGTGCCAAAAACTGTACACAATATTCCATGTGTGGTCTGACCAGTGACTTGTAAAGAGGAAGAACAATGTTCTCGTCATGTGCCCCTAGACCTCTTTTGATGCACCCCATGATCCTATTTGCCTTGGCAGCAGCTACCTGACATAGGTTGCTCCAGTTAAGCTTACAGTTAACTAAAATCCCCAAGTCCTTTTCGATCTCAGTATTTCCCATTTAGTATGTAATGGTGCCATGTATTTCCCCTGCCACTTTGCATTACCTTACATTTATCAGTGTTACACCTCATTTGCCACTTTTTCTGCCCCAAACTTATTCAGATCCATTTGCAACCTTCTACTGTCTTCCCTTGTGTTGATTACTTTACAGTAAATAGGGTTATTGTGATTAGTCTTTAGAAAGCACGCAAGGATACTTTATTGTATGCCTATGTACCGCAATGTATATGAACTCCTGGAAATATCTATGTAAACAGCACACTGTCAAGCCATTGCTGATATAGAGTAATCAATATATTGTGGTTTGATACAAATAAAGATATAACTCCAAATGTAAATGACCATGGATATGATAGTCATCTCAATAATCAATTTCTTAGCCTATGTGCCATCTTCAAAAACAACTGACGCCGCATCTACCCCTCTTCTTCTCTCGCGTGTTGTCATTTTCAATATGCTTATCAGACACATACTAACAATGTAGACATCCAGTAATTAAAGGTTATGGTGTCTGGGAGTAATATTCCTCGTTTCCTCTAATTGATATGACAATGCTATACGCTCCAGAATTTCTGAGGACATCTCAACACGTTGCTTCTGATAACATCCATTCCTCAGCCAAGTCGCCCACCTTTAATCTTTTGGTTTGGCTTTAATTCTTATACTACAAGAAAACATAAGGTATCACAAGAGTTCAAGATGAAAGGAGCTTTCAACAAGAGTACAAAGCACAATCAAGGCTCCATAGCCCAAGAGTCTCCATTGATTGTACTCCAGAAAATTGGTACAATCTTTCCATGTAGACGTAGATGGGGAAAAGTAAAGTAATTGAACTGAACAAAAGGTTTTACTGACAACAGACGACCATGTGTCTTAGACTTCTCTTCTTAAAAGAGATTGAGATCATGTGAGGAGCATCTTGCATACCTTTGTACTTTTTAAGAGTAGTTCTCATCTTCCACCTCTTAAACGCATTTGCTCACCATCTCAACATGTAACAAGGGTGCATACCTGGATATTGTCCTACTACCCAGACAAGTTTACCACAGTACATAATGTGCACAACCTCAACAGTAGGTAAAGAAGCAAACTGTATAAGTAGACCACATTCATAAGAATCATATCCAATTTGTAGATGATAAGCCATATTATATACTACGCTTTGATTGGGTGCTCCTCTAATATGTGCCATGTGCTTGTATCATTTTGTAGATGTAGTGCCACAAGCTGTAAAGTGTATAATGTTGGGAAGCACAAGTACTTTGAAAGCAAAATCATAGCTACGAAGACTATCATCATGAACAGCAAAGTTCTCTAAAATAGCTTTAGGTGAGTAATTAGCTGAAATTATGCCACACAGTTCACATAATAATGTAATAGGTAAAGACTTAGAGACCTCTATATTGGCTGGCCTGCCTTATATCTCAAACTGTGTTGTAAAGTCCTCTTTATGGCTCATGTACTTGGCAATTCCATGTAGCACACAGCCCCACGATTCTGTTTTATAGACTTGTAGGCACATTCTGTGTCTTCTCCAGAAGGAATGGATAACCCTGTACAGACAGGCTGATTTTTTTTTGTCCCCCCACAAGGAGAAACTATATCCCTCCTGACCCACGTCATTAGCCTATCGCCCAGCCAACCCGCAGGCCTACTGTACACTGAAGATTGGCTAAAACCCCAAAACAGTCTGTCTGTACATGGTTATCTTTTCCTTCTAGAGAAGACTCTGGCTTATATTCCCAATCATTGTTACAAGGCCTGCTAGAGGTTCTAACGTTGACTTACAGGGAAGCTGCCTTCCAATAAGTGGCGCTATAGAGGCATTGTATCATCTGAGATGATACAATGCCTCTATAGTGCCACTTATTCTCCAATTGGCATACCAAGTTTCCCAGAGGAGCATGCATGGCCCTACAAGACTACTTACACCTTCTAGATGCGCTCTACCCTTTCTGACCCACAGCATAAGCCTCTCACCCAGTTAACCAACAAACAACCTACTATACACTGATGAGAAAAAACCCAGACAAAACTGTCTACACATGGTTATCTTTTCCTTCTGGAGAAGATTCTGGTTTTGGATTATATTCCCAGTCATTGTTACAAGGCTTGTTGAAAGGTCAAATAATGACTTAGGGTGGATTCAGATAAGCATGTTTATGTGCGTACAATTGTGCACACAAAAACGCGCGCCTATTAAAACCATTGGTTCCCTATGGTGTGTTTACATATTCTTGTTTTACAGGCGTGCAAATGAACATACCTGCAAAACATAGGACATGCGTGCACCATAGGCCCATCACAGTGTTCAGTGACAAATGGAATTTCCCTGGGGAGTAAAGAATTCCCTGTCACAGCTGTGGCAGAGGATCGCAATGTTCTCCCATGGCTTTCAATGGGACCAGCACTTCTGCAGTCCTATTGAAAGCAATGGGCTGCCGGCAAGCCCTGCAGGAATTTGGGGGGGATGGGCCTTAAATATAAGCCCTTCCCTGAAAATCATCCCTAGAATGTGTTAAAAATATATACTCACCTCTCCTCAGCTGCCGGGGCTCAGGCAGTCCAGCCTTCTTTCTGCACTGCTCTGAATCTGTTTCAGAAAGGGCTGTATCTGATTGGCTGAGCGTTCAGCCAATCACAGGCAGCACTCAGCCATTCATTGAATAACAGCTGAGTGCTGCCTTTGATTGGTCACAGCACTCAGGCAATCACAGGCAGCACTCAGCCATTCATTGAATTCAATGAACATTTGTCTCTAGAACACAGTGCTACAGAACATTCACTTATGCAGAAGAGGTAACTCACTAAAACATTTAACTTGTCTTCCATTAAGACACTTGAAATATTACTGTCTCTCTTTTCCCCTCAATCCACACATTTGTCTTGTCTTATATGAACAGGTCACTACCAGGCTTCAGGGCAGCCAATCTTTTACTATCTGCTGGTCATTTCTGCTCTGCACTAGTACATCCACAGCCCACACTGACCCAGCAATGGTTGCTAACAAGGGCGTAACTATAGGGGATTCAGGGCATGCAGTTGCACCCGGGCCCAGAGGCCTTAGGGGGCCTATCAGGCCTATCTTCTCTATATAGGGAGCCCAGTACTATGAATAAAGCGTTATAATTGGAGGCCCTGTTACAGATTTTGCATGGGGCCCAGAATTTCAAGTTATGCCTCTGGTTGTCAATATCTTTCAGTCTCTTTGCCAGCTGACTGGCAGCTACCAGTGGTGGATAATAATATGGGTCTTTGAGAATCTACTTGGGTTCTGAAGCTTCCAAGAGGTCCATGGTCACCCAAAGTGGTCAAAGATCTGCTGCACATTGGAATTTTGTTGTGGCCTTTGTGGTGAATTGTAGCAAAAATTGCAACAATACTGCAATATACAATGATTATAGGCCAACATAGATGCTTGGCATTACTTTTTGCTGCGAGAAACTATGTTTCTTGGTGCCCAGTGACTTCATACAAGGTATGTAACAGCCTGCAAAAGAGCAGCAGGGGTGAAGCAGTGGACTTAGGAAACGGAGACTGCATGCTGCTTGGAGCCACCAACGAAAGAGATAGAGACAGCTCTGCTATCCCAATCCTGTGGATCATCTAAACTGTGACCAGTTACTAGGGGAGCAACATGGTAAAGTTGTACTCCTGACTTGAGGCAGCCTCAGCAGTGAAAGCAATGACTCCCACACAATGCAACCGTAAGTGGGGCCGGCCTCCAATAGATAAGTATGCACACTGTAGCGTCACAAAAGTTTAAACAAGCTGTTAATCCCTTAAAGTACAAACTGTGATTTATATTTCCGTTTAAGAGGACTGATCTGGTT
This sequence comes from Eleutherodactylus coqui, assembly GCF_035609145.1. Classification (NCBI taxonomy): domain Eukaryota; kingdom Metazoa; phylum Chordata; class Amphibia; order Anura; family Eleutherodactylidae; genus Eleutherodactylus; species Eleutherodactylus coqui. The sequence goes on along the minus strand of NC_089837.1, from coordinate 467,889,921 downwards.
TCAGCACTATTGATGCATTTATACTATTTGTCAGCGTTGACATCATTTCATACTAAGTACAAAGTATTACCGGGTTCTTATCGTGCATAAAGTAATATTGATCGTGTATTTAGTTACCCGTTGTGAGTGTTAGTTAAAATCTGCAGTACAAGAAAAAATGTTGCTTGTTATTATAACATTGCTAATTTCTATTTCTTTGCTTGTTAAAAACATTGCATATATTTGTAACTCCTTCTGCTGCATTTTATCCTGAATGTGTGTCATGATACCACCAACCGCGACACATATGTAGAATGATTCACTGCCTGTGTAATATATATATCAGCCAAAATTAGAGCTGCTGTTTACAATCGTTCTCCACTCTGGCTAAGCGGGTCTCACACAGACTTATTTTAATTGCGGAATCCACAATCGCCGTCCACATGGAGGATCTGTGGCAAAATGCAGGCATTAAAAGGCATGAACTTTCACTTTTTCCGTCACACTCAAGGATACCAATTGCATATTTAGCGAGCAGAAGAAAAATCGCAGCATGCTCTATTTTGCTACTGACTACACGCGGACAGCCTCCATTGAAGTCAATGGAGGCCGTCTGACCAGCAGCCCATATGCAATTAACATCGCGGTACTGTGCATGACCGATGGCGAGCCATTGTGATCATCTGTAATAGAGCTAAATCAGGTACGCAGGGCGATTATAGAGAGGGGTCCAGAGTGTGGGGGGCATATGCAAAGGGGTTGTCTCATCATTACAATAGAAAACTAAGTATAAAATATTAATGTATAACTACACCATACATTACCAAATGAAGCCTCAGCAGCTTTCTTTATCATTACCTAACGCCCAACAAATAAATAACTCAGAAGGCATTATTATTGTACAAAAAGAAGGAAATTTATATTATAGTAGCATACACCAGAAGCACATTAGCACACAAGAGCGTATTTTACTGCATATTACGGTCGCGGGTCTTGGGCGCATAATACACGGTATCAATCTTTACATTACTTACAATCGTGCCTCTCATACACAACGCATGAAAAAGATTGTAGCATGCACTATCTTTGCATGTATTACGCATTCATGCATGCCAAGATAGAGTATGGGGATTGTCGGCACGCAGCAAGTTAGATGGGAGTGAATGGGGATGGACTGCAATACCACTCACAACCTGTATACAGGTGTGGTGCTGTTTTTGGAGGAAAACAGCCATGTTTTTCTAATCCTGTATAAACCTTGAGCCAACTAATCTATTAGTAGATATATGAGCAGCTAGGAACCATGTCCTGCAGGTCATTTCCCTTCTGCATTTCGACATAGGTGGATTGAAGACTAATTTGAAAGCCTGACAATATTATATGAAATCCTTTAGGAGTTCCCTGTACTCAGGAATAGGGCAGTCAAACTTGTAGATTTTAACTTCCAAACAAACTGCAGGACATAACCTACAGGGCAACAACCTGTCCAGAAACCCCCCACAGACCATTCCCAGAAACTGTAAGTCTTTCCCTATTCTTCCCACCGGACGTATGTATGTATTATAATATCAAGTAGTGCTAACATGATGGGTTATATCAATTAGAAAGGCTAACCAGCTCACCAGGCATCCTTTGATGAATTAGTGATATGATGGGGCAAGAGCTAAAGGGTATTTACTTTGGCGATTATCGCCAACATTTTAGCTGGAAACAGGGAATTCCGGCAATAATCATCCCATGTACACGAGGCCGCTGACAGGGCACCGAGCGTGAACTCACTCACCTGTCGGAGTCACTTGGGTTTTAGCAGAACTAAAAGGAGACGGGTGGCTGGAATGATCCCGGCCCGGTACGCCTCCATTTACTTGCACAACTATCGCTACTATGTAAGCACAAAAGATATAGTCAAGAGCCAGTTGTGGGACAGCTGTCGGGGGCATATGTCCCTGATAGTCGTTCCGTGTAAAGGGACTTTTAGCTAAGGGAACATAGGACACAACATATTGCAACAAAAGGGGCAATTCATGTTGTAGGCCTACAGTAGGCCATGACAAGCTTAGCAATGGCCAGTTTAGATCAATGGCGATTGTTTTATTGTTGTGTCATTAGTAGTATTTCACACACATACGCAAAAGGGAAAAATTAAATACAACAGAACAGCAGCCTGACAGGTGGATAAGGAGTTGCAAAACCCAAGATGAAAAGAAAAGTGAATGAGTTTTTGGAATAGGCCAGATGTTTGAATGCACGTTCCCGGCAGTGTGAGAAAATGCCTGCCCAGTGACCAAATGGCATCTCAGATTCCCACCCTGGCTGCTCGTCCATTATCTACTGCTGAAGACAAAGGACTGATAGAAGATGGGGAGGGGTGGATACTATTGTTCCAAGAGGCCGCTAATTATGGAAATCTTGTTAATCTATTCAGCAGCGTCCTAAACTGATCTTTTGTTCCAGTTTTCCTAAAAGCTATATAAGGAGCATTTCAGTGAATCACCAGTATGAGGGACAGAAGGACTTTTAATAGGCTATCATCTCCTATCTCCATCCAACGGGCAAAACAAAATTCAGGGTGCAAATATTTGCTCAGTTCTGTCAAGCAATAGACATCATCTTGAACTCCATTTCTCTGTGGGAGGCAGCTGTACTCATGTTAGCAGTAGGGCTGCTGCTTGACAGCCATTTTTGAATGACAATACAATCTGTGAAATGGGATTACTGGACAGGGTACATTTTGTGGGTAATAAGGTTAATCAGACATGACACAAACCATGGACATCTAATTGTCTAAATGGCCAAAATGTTTCTCCGAAATTAAATAATCTAATATATTCATTTGGGGCTTTTTTTAATTGCTAAGTGAATTTGTTAGAAACTTAAGAGTTTTTTTATGATACTAATGAGTTGCCTGTATAAACCAAATGTATGTGCCTATGCATAATATATCTATACATATCATCATCATATGATACATACTATACCACATAATATGCAGTAAATGAAATTAATTGCTATTTCTGAATAGTTAAAACAAAAATAAGTATTATTCTGAATTCTTCTGCTTGGAGTACTTCAACGTTCTCCTCTATGCTCTCCCATCTAAAACTCTTGTGTTCCTTTAATCCCCCCTAAACTCAGTGCCCGATTAATCTACTGTAACTGTCTTCTTCTTCCACCTTTGCTTCTCCTCTCTACCAATTCCTTCACTGAATGCTTATTGCTCAGCTGAAGATCCTTTTACATGCTTGATAAAAATCAACGATCAGCTGACGAATGGGCATTGTCCTTCTTTACATGGCCTATTGACTGGATGGACGGATGTTCAGAAGAATGTTCGGGCCAGATAATGGGGTGCTGTAAAAGGTCTTGAATTCAGTTCAAAATATTAACAGTGACATACATGGCTGTCCATAATCTGCCCCCTCCGTACATATTAAACCTAATCTCCTGAAATCTCCAGATATGTAGTCTCCAGTCCTCATAAGGCTACATGCACATGGAGAATAATCAGTCTGAAAATCAGACGGAAATAGCACCCTTTCATTTGAATGGGTCTATGCACATGGGCTTTTTTTAGGCTTTGTTCAAAGGAGCGTTTTATCACAGCGATTTTGCCATGATAAAACGCCATCCGAAAATCGCGACCATGTGAAGCATTGGATTCCGATGCTTTTGTTCAGATGGGTGCTTTTACGCTGGCCAGAAAAGATAGGTCTTGTCCTATTTTTTGCTGGAATATGCCGGCCGTTCCCATAGACTCCTATGGGAACCTATGATAACCATTAGAAAAGGGTGGGGAGGGAGGGAGGGAGTTTAGCACGTATAGCTCTGCTACGCTCCCGCCGACTCCCACCTCCTCTCTTTGCCAGCAGCCGGCAAGGGGCGGGAATTTAGCAGAGCTGAACTCTCTCCCCCCAGACGACGGTATTCTGGGGCTGTAGCATATACACACCGTTCCCGGCCGTCTGAATGGGCGATAAAATGGCAGCTGCCTCTCGTTCATGTGATTTTCAGCCGCGAATCGGGTGGCCGAAAATTGCAGTGTCCATGTGAAAAAGCCCCTACTTGGATGAGAAGTCCAAGTAGAAAAGAAAAATTGCAGCATACCCTATTTTTGGCCGATTCTCGTACATGTGTTGGGTCCCATATATCAGACAGCATACGGGTAGGATGTCCGTGTGCTGTCCGATGCAAATTGCACTCAGTCAAGAATATTGGGTTCAACTTTAAAATCGTCCATGTGCATGTAGCCTAAGATCTTTTTTGCTCTCCTTTCATCTGCTCCTCACATAACGAAAGAATTCTCCTGTGGATCCCCAATACTTTGGAACTCACTACCCCAACCAATCAAACTCCCCTGTCTTCAGAACCTTCAAAAGCAATCTGAAAACCCACCTCTTCAAAAAAAAAAAAAAAAACAGCCTACAACCCTACATGCACATGCCTGAAAATGCATATCTGAGTACCCCAATGCAAATCAATGAGGTTTTAGCTCTCTGTATTATGTGCATATTTTCCTATGTTAGTTATACAAAGTGAAAAAAACACTCATGCAAATGAGTCCTAAAAATGAACAATGTCCAAGTAGGTTGAGCTACTTTGTTGCATGCAAACATTCGCATCGATACATAATTATGGTCGCATAATTTTTGGATAGTCCTTTTTGACAAAATAGAACTAAAACAGAAAAAAAGACAAACAGTCGTGTAGTTACAGTCAAAAGGCATAGTAAAAAAAACAGAAAAGTTTCTTAACCTCATTTTATTGTCTTAAAGGAACATGATGATTAAATGAGGAAAACTGCCAGATATTAACAGCCATGACCCCAAACTGCAATAATTAATTGCAATGGCTCAAATAGTATTCTTTTATTTTATTTTACTCATTTTTCTATACCGCCTACATATTTCACAGCACCGTTCACAGGTTATTGTCACTTCCATTAGGCCCTTTCCCATTGGGGCTCACAATCTCTACTTCTATGTTCTTTTGGAGTATGGGAGAAAACTGGAGTACCTGGAAGAAATCCATGCAAATGCCAAGCAGATATTTGTCCTTCGTCAGATTTAAACCCAGAACCTGAGTGCTGACCACTGAACAACAATGCTGCCATGTCATAGGCCTCTCACTGGCCAAGCCAGGATCCTACTGCACACTGCTGACGGGCAAAAACGCAGAAACAGCTGTATATGTATGAATCCTGGCTTGGTTTTCAATTTCCAATCATTGCTCTACAGACCTGTATAAAGGGTCAAGCATTGATTTGAAGAAATGCTGCCATCCAATAGGTGGCACTACAGAGGTATTACTCCATCTCCCTTATTTGCATATTACCCAGAGGAGCATGAATGGCCTTATAAATCTCCTCACTCACCTGCTCTCCGTAAGGAGTGAAGTTACCCCTCCTGGCCCAATTACAAGGCAAACAAAACCTGTTATGTCCCAAGTGTGACAGTGATAGAAATGACATCGCAATTTCTATCAAGAAATGTTTGATACTTTAACTGAGCCTCGAGTGAGCTGGATCATTGTGACTATTTGGACCAGTGACTGCTTATGGCTGCTATTACACGCTAGCATTTCTCCGTCACTAAATGCGGGTGGAGCTCTGTTGATTGTAGTACTTGAATTGACTAGTACAGGTGCCAGCCATAATCAGCGTTCCTCCTGCTGCGTTTTGTAGGAGAGAAATGTTGCGTGTAATAGCAGCCTAACATAGCTGATATAATGATATAACGCTGCATATACACAATGAAGTCCGATTATGCTTTAATAGCCAAGTCCATGTCCATAGTTGAAGATAGAATAATAAATTGTCATTTCTTTTTATACACTGAATGAACTCATACTTTGCATAAGTTGTAAAGTTTTTTTTACATTAACTTTATAGACATTACATTAATTTATAGATGAATGCGATGCTTTGCGTAGACCGTAGTGCCAACCAAGATCTCTTTGTAGAGGTGAATGACTTAATACAGAGGACAAAACGATTATCCATATGGCAGCTGGTTGACGTATGCATAGTCAAAAATATATGAGCCGGCAGGGCACAACTTGCAAAGAAGATGCATTTCTAAACAGGTGACAGTCCCCTAACGTCAATGACAGGGACAGCTAGTCCATTGCTCTCCTCTCTAATGACCAGGGGAAATAAAAAGCCAGTCATTTTGATGACTAAGGACTGACACTTTCACCGTACTACACGGAAATGCAGCCTTATTATAACTCTCATATTTGAAGACGACCCAGACACTACGGTTAAAAGATTAAAAGGTAGAAATGCTAAGAGCTTGGTTATACGGCCCCAGCATCTAGACTGATTAAATCCTGTTTCCCAGGAGGAATGTGTAAGAGGGAAATCGCATCCTTAACCCACATACTTAATCTTCTTGATAGCATGCATCCGTGGAGTCATGCACAACCATCTGATTTCTTGACAATTTGTCTACGCAGCAGAGCGAGAGTCACAGACGCCTGGGACATGAGATCACCTTTACTCGGTGGACATGTCCCATAAGAACAAGGGAAAGCCACCAAGGCAAGTGCCAAATCACAGCTGGGAGACCTCTAAACTGGAACCCCCCAAAATATTACATTCTGTAAATGCATATTAATGTGCATCTTTACCAACCACAACACAAAAAGTGTGTAAACGACTCTATTTAAAGGGGTTATCCGGGTACGATATATTATTATTTTAAAACTTTATCCAAATCTATAAAAAAATAAAATCAACAGTATTTACACGTTCTCACCCCTGGCGATCCAAGCACTGCGGCGCCACGGTTCTCCCGGCCTTAGTTTGGGAACGGCTCTCGCCTTGCATCATGGCTCCCAGCATCTGAGTGGTGATACCAGGAGAATGGTGCCTGACCGCTCCGGTCTCTGACTGGCTGCAGAGGTCAAGCGAGGAGCACTGGGCTGCAGCGCTGGATCGTAGGGGGAGAGGACGGGTAAGTACTGCTGGTTTTATTGTTTTAACAGATTTGGATCCAGTTTTAGGAAACCATATCACACCTGGACAGCCCTTTTGGGGCTACTAAATCCAGAATATCACACTTGGAATGTAAACTGAGAAGAGGGGAAAAATATCAAAATAGGATCAAATGTTGGTGCTAGAGATGTAGCTAGGCTCTCTTTCATCCAGGGCAAAGGTTCAGTTTGCTGCCCTATATCTAAATATCTTGGAAACAAGCACCTGAAGCGCATGCCCCACACAGCAGTGTCCCCCCCCCCCTTCCCCGCTAACTAAGTTTCTGGTTGGTGCTGCTTCTGGTCACTACATTCCCCATCTAAGACACAAGGGTCTGGCACTTCCTTGTTCCCATCCTTCGCCATATGTGAGAAAGGAGCTGGGGATAGAGTCACACTAGATCCTTCTTCTGTAAAAGTGTCGCACCTGCCTTCTACACCACCCCAATATCCCCTATGCATGTGTATTTTTGTTTTGTTTTCTATGCTTCTTTAAATAAATTCTGGACATTCATTAGAGTTATCAAGGCTCACAATTCCGGATTGGTGGGGTCTCCAGGGAGGGGACCTCCTGCACAATGTTAAGACCTTCTTGAAATATCTACCTTTGCTCCCACAAGAAGCGCAGGACTTTTTTCATTTATGTTTTTTCTTAAGAAAAATGTATAAAAGAAAACATTTCCAATTAATTATAGTGCAACACAATGCAATGCAATGCAAGGAAAAATGGAGGAGACCTGGCAGTTATAGACATTGCAATGCCTCAATGCCAATCTGTGCATAAAAGACCACCAGCCAGCCAATGCTGTTGAAGACCAAGCATAAATAATAAAAGAGTTTTCGAAAAAGAAGCTCGAAATTCAAAAACATCCATGGACACATCATCTACAAGTTGTACCATTTTTTTTTTTTTACTTTTTTTTATTGAGAAATGTGTCTGGGAGGGGAAGCATTGAACAACAACTCAGAGGATACGGCTGTAAATCATGGCAATGTTACAGTGCAGCTGTGGATAAATATAGAATCTACTCTTTTTGTTCCGATACATTATCTTGCAGAGGATATCCCAAGTCTAATTTAGCTGACAGCATGAAGTAGATGTCATTTGCAAGTTACTGGCAGGCAAAGTAGAACTACTTATTTCTTAGGTTATCTACTAATATTTAATCTATCGCCTCCTTTTCTTGCTCCTGTTTCCTGTCTACCGGCTTTGGATCTAGCACGATTTATTCATTTAGCACAATGTAATCTATGTGCACCTTTCCCAGCTGTCATTTCATGCCTACTGTCAATGGCTGCTGTTATGCTGATAGGAAGTAGGAGGCTAATTCAGCATTCTAGCTGCACGAAAAGGAAAAATCAATCAGATCCATGTTGCTTGGTAAGAGGCAGTAATTGAGATTACTAGAGTAACCTTCTTTTGGGAAACGATTTGTGTGTTTTTTTTAAACAATAAAACATTAAAAATTAAAGATTAAAAAGATATTTTTTGATTAATTTGGGAATCAGAAAAGTGGATTTCTCCAATATTAAGCCTTGAAATGTAAAAAAATCATGCTTTAGAAAAAAAAAATGAATCTTGTATACAGCCTAAATAAAGAATTGTATACTCTGTAAGTAAACCTTATATTCCATTACTTTGCTATAACTGATGTTATTTGGGCTGCGCTTCCCATCAAATGATGAAAACAAAGTTGGAAAAGCACAGCAAATATAACAAAATTTGATTAGGGAGAAAACTGTGTGGCTCGCTCAGTGAGGCAGAAAAACATTTCAATCTTGTGTCAGGCTTGAATTCATGTTTCCCCTTGGGTGTCATATTCTGTCATATAACAAAGTGAGCTCCCTGATTGAAGACTCCAGCATGCAGCTCCTCTGCATTTAAGAAACCAGTTCTGTAACCAGAGATGCGGAATTAGGGATCGTCATGAATACAGCAGGATCAATCAATTTATAGATTGTAAGCTCATGTGGGCGCTGCTCATCCCCTTATTGTATTTGGTCTGTAATGTCCTAATCTTCTTTGAATTTCTACATTTTATTAATATTGATTATAATAATGAATAGTATTAATTCAAAAGCACCTGAACCTGCAGGTTATTTATGACTAAGCAAACAAAAAAAGTCCATAACTTTTTGCCTTTTTTTCCATATGTCTGTCAAAATATAGCAACTGATAAGCTACACCGAAAAAGAGCAAATAAAAAAAATATTGGAAATTTACTAAAGACTGACAATCTAACGCAAATTTGGCATAGATTTTTGCCAGAATTTACGCCAGTTTCCGGTGTAAATTAAATTAGAAAATCTAAATGGGTTCACCATGGTGTAAATTAGCAAAGCAACTAATACTCACCTCTCCCTGCTTTCCATTCGTGCCCTGCTGGTGGCTTCAGGTTTTCGCTATGCTCTTTGTTTACAGGCTTCAATCAGCCTATGACAGGCTGTAAACCAGCTGCTGCAGCCAATGACAATGCTCAGCAATTATTGCTGAGGGCTGTCACTGGCTGCAGCAACTAACTCAGAGATGTCAGCAGGGAGACTGCAGCGGGGGACCAGTGAAGTGAATATTGGCTGATTTGTTATTTTACACCATGGGGGCCTGTTAAGATGCCCATTACATGACTCAGACATCCCCTTTATAGCAAGTTTAGGTTGCCCTGCCCCCTCTTATAAAAGCCAAACCCACCTTTTTTTAAGTGGAGAGGCCATAGAGTTGACCATTCTTGAGCAAGTTCATCTTGAATAGTGAATGACATAGACCAATCATAGACTATCTATCTATCTATCTATCTATCTGTATATATATATATATATATATATATATATATATATATATATATATAGCCATATGTATCTATATCTCTTTCTATATAGATATGTAGATACATTGATGGAAATATATATATATATATATATATATATATACACACACGCACATACATACATATATATATATATATATATATATATATATATACACATACACGTACAGCTAAGAGCTTATTCACACAAGCATTTATCTATATGCTACCATCTGATACATTGGATTTCAATGCATTAAATCACACAGGCATATTCCTGCGGCGTAAAAGCGTCCGGCCGGCCAATGTAGCGCCGGGCGCTTTTACAGCGGGCAGCAAAGATAGTCCTGAAACTATCTTTCTGCCTGGAATACGTAGCCACTGCATAGACTCCTATGGGAGCCAATGACAGCGGCCAGTGGGTGCACGTAAAAATGCCTATGGCCATGCAAAAGAGCACTGAAGCTACAGCATGCCAATACAGAGCTAAATGAGTCAAAATACTAACGGCCACCTGTCCGTTCGTTCGTGAGTTATTTAAATGCTCTGCCCCTGATCACATGACGGTGAAGCCATCAGAGGTCCTTCATCTGGAGTGAGTTACATTCTCCACCCCTGATCACATGACGATGAAAGGTCCTGAAAGTACACGGCTACTGTCCAGCTAGGTGGTCGTTAATATTCCATGGCAACTAAGGCCACAGTGGGTTTGCAATACTAACTTACAGGACCTGTGATGATATCCGTATGTGATCAGTCACCTGTGTGGGAGTAGTCTGGGGGTCACATGACCAGGGGGTGATCAGTGTGTGCAGGACTCTACTGTGCTGCTTTTGATCCCTGTTGTATAAAGAATGTATGTAGCAGAGCTGTATGTGACGTGCATGTAGCAGAACTGTGTGGCACTTTACGCCACCAGAAACACTGGTACAATATAATTTCCTACTAATTACCAGTATAAAATATAATAACGAGGGAGGAAAATGACAGAAACACAGAGATTCTCAAATGATGAAAAATAATAAAATAACAAAAACAAAGGTAACATTTTTAATTGATAATTATTGTTACTTTGTTTTATATGATTATTTTCCTTTTATTATTATGAAGTGTTGTTTGTGTGCGTGTTTGAACCAAAGACCGCAAGTTAATAATGGTCAAGGTCATAAATGATCCATTACTGCTTACAACATAGTAATCTAGACTGTGTAAACTCTCAGCCACGGACATCTGTTAATTGAATTAACACTAATTACTCTGTAAACAAGCTATCTGTATAAGGATTCTTCATGGAACACCATTTCTTTCCAATAAGGGTGTTTAGCAGCCATGCCTTATTGTTCTTGGTAAGAGAAATTAAATTATCTTGTAGATATGATACCTAAAATTGGCTAACAAAATGACATTTTCCTTTTTTTAGACATTAAAAAGTATCATATCTACACAGTAAAGCCCTCTACTTGATCCCATAGTGGGACCTTAAACTGAAATCAGTGCAATTCATGTCCACTCATATATCAAACACAGAGCAGCTGGACATCACTAGGAAATAGAGACCAGCCAACAAGCCATTCTCCATCTGTGCCATTTCAGGCCCATAGTTCAGAGATGGGAAAATGAATATGTATCAGCGCTGATTGAGGACAGCTGAGCATCACCCATCTGTTCCCTGTGTCAGGAGAGATACAGGGAGTCTTAAGAGATTCACGCCGCAGACTTGTACAGAGCGTCGAGAAAAGTAACTGTGTCAGCATTTGGGGGAATGAATCAAACTGGTAACACATCACCTTCTATATCAATGGTTTATTGCTCTAATTCTACAACTACTAATAAAACCTTACAACTCACTGCCATAACCAGTAAAACCATCAGAAAATGTACAAAAAAAATCCCAAAACATATTCTAAACAATAAAAACACTAGGAAATATCTAAGTTCAGAAAAAATATCACTGAAGTGCCACCTCCACATTTCAAATGTGACGTCAACTGAAAACAGGTTTTCTACAAATAAATCTCACTCTATATAAACCATATTTATTCTCAGAAATCGTCAATGAGATCGGGTCAAGATGAAATGAGACTTAGAGGGAACCTGTCAGTAGAAATTATGATATCATTTAAATCAAGCTTTGATGTTGATCAAGCATTTTTTACATTTTTGATTTTTAAAAAAATGTTACATGTCATTCTATACAATCATTGTAAGAAAATCCCTTCCCCAGAAGGAATTGATGGAGTTGAATAAAACTTTCTCTGTGTGATTGAAATGTTGATACAAGCAAGTGATTACAAGTTCAGAACAAAAGGATAATTTATTGAAGTGAAAGCCGTGCATATAGGCTCTAGTACCCTGTTGTACCACCTCTAGCTTGGATACAAGATGTGATACAGGCAACCATGGAGGCTCTAGTACCCTGTTGTACCACCTCTAGCTTGGATACAAGATGTGATACAGGCAACCATGGAGGCTCTAGTACCCTGTTGTACCACCTCTAGCTTGGATACAAGATGTAATACAGGCGGGCATGGAGGCTCTAGTACCCTGTTGTACCGCCTCTAGCTTGGATACAAGATGTGATACAGGTGGGCATGGAGGCTCAAGTACCCTGTTGTACCACCTCTAGCTTGGATACAAGATGTAATACAGGCGGGCATGGAGGCTCTAGTATCCTGTTGTACCACCTCTAGCTTGGATTCAAGATGTGATACAGGCGAGCATGGAAGCTCTAGTACCCTGTTGTACCACCTCTAGCTTGGATACAAGATGTGATACAGGCGAACATGGAGGCTCCAGTACCCTGTTGTACTGCCTCTATCTTGGATGCAAGATGTAATACAGATGGGCATAGAGGCTCTAGTCCCCTGTTGTACGGCCTCTAGCTTGGATACAAGATGTGATATGGCTGGCATGGAGGGTCTAGTCCCTTGTTGTACCACCTCTAGCTTGGATGTAAAATGTGATACAGATGGGCATGGAGGCTCTAGTCCCCTGTTTTACCGCCTCTAGCTTGGACACAAGATGTGATAAGGGCAGGCATGGAGGCTCTAGTACCCTGTTGTACCACCTCGAGATTGGATGTAAGATGTGATACAGACGGGCATGGAGGCTCTAGTACCCTGTTGTACTGTCTCTAGCCTGGATACAAGATGTGATTCGGGCGGGTATGGAGGCTCTAGTACCCTGTTGTACCACCTCTAGCTTGTATAGAAGAGGTGATATGGATGGGCATGGAGGCTTTTGTACCCTGTTGGGCCGCCTCTAGCTTGGCTACAAGATGTGATAAGGGTGGGCATGGAGGCTCTAGTACCCTGTTGGGCCGCCTCCAGCTTGGATACAAGATGTGATATGGATGGACATGGTGGCATACAGGTTCCATATGATATCCTCCGGCATATTATTCCACATTTGCTGTAATTGAGCCTCTAGATCATGCAAACTTGTAGGCTGTCAAAATTGACATCCCAAAATGGTCCCATGTATGGTCTATAAATCTGGTGGCCCGGCAGCCAAGGAAATGTGACAATGTTGTAGAGTCATTCCTGTGACCCCCTTCTGTGTGCGGCCGAGCATTACCCTGCTGGAAAATTTTTTCTTGGAAACCGCCATGAGAGGAACACATGTGGCTGCAGGATGTCCTGAACGTATCGCTGAGCTGTCATTGTCCCTCAGATAGATAGTTAGATAAACACATAATCCACCATTCACAACAGTTGATGGTCATAGCTTACCGCCTCCCCCTCTCCGCACAATGACTTTGGCACAGGTTACAAAGCATGCCCACAACACTCTCCCATACAAGTAAATGTGTTTCTTCCTGCCTATGGTATACATGACGCATGAGGATACTGTACAGAATAGGAAATGTCAGACTACTATATGTCTAGTGGTCATTGTCAATCGAAAATACAGAAAAAATACATAATGCATCTGTTACTGTAAAAGGACCCTTAAAAGAAGAACATTCACTTGGCACATTTCAAGAGATGATACTAGACCCCAGAGAATCTACAGGGCATCTGTCAGATATCTCAGAACACCAAGCAAAGGTACCCATTAGACAACCCAGCAGATTGCTAATCAGAGGGCTGTAAGGTGGTGCATGTGGCATGCAAAATATTGGTTTGTCAACAGGAATCACATGGCCAGCTCCAAGTTACCTTGACTCTAAAACTTCTTTAGAAGAAATGAAGTCATAACTTTTGACCAATGTACTGAATACAAGAGGAAGGCAAGAGAGGAGGGTCAGACTAACAGCCAAGAGACCATTAAATGCCAACAACCTGATATAAGGTGGCATGGAAAAATGAAAGATGAAAGTGAATTGAACTATCTCATATCGCAGCCATGTGCTCAGGACTGAGCATGAATTAATGAAATGCATAAGTCCCCGTCTCGGAATGATGTACAATCATAATTCTCAGTTGGAGAAGCTTCCTGTATTTGCATTTGCATGATGGAAATTTCTTAGAGGTGAGATTAATGTTCAGGATTTCATTTGATGTGATATGACAATCTTGGGAACTAACTGACTGTTGTTGGACATTTTCTATTAAACGGGTGTCCAACGTGCGGCCCAGGATGGCCATGAGTGTAGCGCAACACAAAGGGGAAGCTGAATCCAGTGGAGGTGAGGCCGTAGTAGGTACCTGGCAGTGGTAGGCTTTCAGCTTCCACTCACAGGCTCATACGGATGCCAAGGCAGCTCTGTGACTGTCTGATTCATTCAGTCACTCCGGGTTCAGCATGCGGTGGTGATTCTTCTCCCCCACCCGTCGAAGCCTGACTGCTCCTATCCAGTATTGAGGACGAGTGGTCTCATCTTGGCCGGCTTAAGCCGCCTGTCTCTCCTCTGGTGTAAGAAATGGGCCCGTGGCCATGAACTGCATGCGAGTCTGAACAGGTCACTGTGTCCAGGCTTCCATGCAAGAAGCAGGCACTGACTCCAGTCTGAAGTCAACATGGCCTGGTGACGGCGGGAGTTATTTGGAGATTGATGGGGGTTGTTTGGGGGCACAGTAGAAGACAATAGGGGCTGTTTGCCGGATGATGGGTGTTGGAGGATGATGGGGAATGTGTGGAGGTTGATGGTGGTTGTTTGAAGGACTGGAGAATCATGGTAGTTGTTTGGAGGACAATGTGAGTTATATGGAGGATGATGGGGGTTGTGTGGAGGATGATGGGAATTGCGTGGAGGAAAATGGGATTTGTTTGGAGGACAGTGAAGGATGATGGTGATTGTGTGGAAGACTATGGGGGTTGTTTGGAGAACTGGAGGACAATGCGGGTTACTTGGAGGACAATGGGGGTTTGTGGAGGGTTTTGGATTAGAATTATTATGTGAGGACTTTTTTGCTTATCTGTGGTATCACAGAAATTATGCACGGCCCTTTCCTTTTTTTTGCTTATCACCTTTTGTAAGTGTTTGCGTATTTAATGTATGGCCCAAGACAACTCTTCTTCTTCCAATGTGGCCCAGAGACACCAAATGGTTGGACACCCCTGCCATAAGAAAGCAGTGTGTGCCATCAATATGTTTTTTTATAAACCAAGGATAATGAATGAGGCTGATGAATGGGGTTTGATGCAACACTACTAAAACCAGTCATTGATCCTTTGCTATTTTAGTCATGCTCTAAAATTGATAGATGGAAATTCCAAGGTTTTCCAGTATAACATCATGTGGTATTTCAATGATTCTCCCTAGGAGAGAGGTTTTGTGCCAATGGGGGCCTTATGGACCCTATCAAGGGATTACTTGGTCATAACTTTGCAAGTATACTGGGACAAGGTTGTAAAAGTCACTGTGAAGGGGATGAGGAATGTCCTACATTTAAGAAACAAGTATAGCTGGAATGTAGAATATGTACATAACATATGGTAAATTCCTTTACCACTTCCATGTAGACGCTTCTCCGATCTCTGCCTGGTGACCCCTACAGGCCCCTATTATAACAACAAATGAAAAGCTCTGCCCAGAGCTATGGCTTCATGTTCTTAGCTAGTTTATGATCTGGAAAGAACAGAGTCTGTGACTATCAATGACCTTACACATTTCGGACTGCTCAGCTTGCCTCTTTGTCTGTTGATACTTTGAAATAAGAGACTATTTCTCTTGAATGGAACTACCCATTTAATTACATTTACCAAAACTGAGGTTACATATATATATGTATACCGTATTTTTTGCTCTATGCGACGCACTTTTCTTCTCCCCAAAAGGGGAAAAAGTCAGTGTGTCTTATAAAGGGAATGTGCTGAAATTCAAGGATTCCAGCGCGATTGCGAGTTTAACGCGGGATCACACAAACTAAATCGTGGTCACACAAACAAGCTCGCGATCGTGCGAACAAACGCACAATTATTTACTAGTTCTCTCACCTCTGCATTGCCACCGGTTATGTATTGGTAGTGTGCGCCAGCGGGAACTGCTGCTGCTCCCTCGCCTCCACAAATCGGTTTCTTCCCTTCCTCCTGCCCCACATAAGCGCCGCAGTCATGAAGCTCCGGTGTTTCAGAGCTCTGCTGCTCCTTCTGCTCCGTCACTATCCCCTGCACTGTCCCTGGGCGAGTTCAAAATATTCTTTCCCTATTTTCCATCTCTAAAACATGGGTGCATCTTATCATCCGGTGCGTCTTATAGAGCAAAAAATATGGTGTATATATATAATATATATATATATTACATAAACACATATTTTTTTCTTTGCAAAATTCCATGACAGTTTTATAGATCTGTCCTGTTGGGTACATCATCTGGACTGTGGTAGAGCCAAAATGCATAAGGATAAAGGGGTTGTCCAGAGAAAGTCACTTTTAAAATTTGGAGCTATATCACTTAAAACAATAGAAACAAACACACTCCTCAGCCCTCCCTGGCGGTCCAGCACTGCAGTCTGGCTATTCCCCCGATCTCCGTTGACAATGGAAGTCAGGTTACCGCTATTGAATTCAACAGGGGAGCTGTGCTTGTATTACCAACCCAGGCCATTACAATATGTACAGCACTACAGTTTCTGCTCTCAGCTCTGTCCGCATTGACAGAGACTTAGCAATGAGCTGATTAGCAGGGATCCCAAGTGGCGAACCCTTGCTGATCAACTTTTGATGACCTATCCTGAATATAGATCAGCAATGGTAAAAGTCTTTGACGACCCCTTTAAATCATGAAGATAATTCTTCTAGTAGAAAAAAAAATCCTGTTAATTTTTTTAAAAATTAGAATGAACTTCAGTACTTTAGCTAATGAAGAAATAGCATAATGACAACAGTCTAATGTATAGTATGCAGCTAAAATAGTAACAATCGGCCTCTAAGCAAACTACAGGATTTTACGGACTAACCAAGTTCAATGCAGTTAATTACAATGCAGTTACATTTTAAAACCACTTTAAACAGGAAACCTGACTGTAATGGCCAAATCAAAGTCAAAAATAGTATTCTTCATATCCAAGTCCTCCTCATCCCACCCAAGAAGGTTCTCCTAGCTATTCTACATGAAGAAGTCACAGATGAGATGATTGTACACTATCTCATATCTATCAATCTTCTATTATTATTATTATTATTATTATATTATTATTATCATATGTTAAACATTTAACTTGGTTAATACCGGTAGCAAGTGCAAAGACGGAAAGCGGTTAAACCATCATGTTGTTTGTGTGTATGTTCAGGTCTAGAAACTTACTGACAATGTGGCATTTATTTAGTATGGCTGCTGCTGCAGAAGAAGGCGGCAAAGTAGAAAAACAAAAAATAGAAAGAAAACAAAAAAATACCGTAAAGTAGAAAAAAAAAGTAGAAAAAAAAGCAGAAAGAAGAAGAAGGATGAGGAGGAAGAAGAAAACACTCTTTTTCATTGAATTTGGGGAAATACTGCAGCATTCTATCAAGGAATTGCAAGTAAATATGTTTTGCCATTGTAGAACAATTTTAGTTAATTGGAGAGGAATTAATTGAACCAAATCCACCCAGACCTTGTTTTGAAGGGTAAATGTAAAGTTCTAGGTCAGGAGGGGTGTTGGGTCTTCTTAAGGAGAGCACCCAAAAAGTGTGTGGAGACACCTATGGGTGAGTGGGTAGGGGGATGGTATAGTCTCTCCCCAAGTAGAGCAACAAAAAGGGATGTGGGGACACCTAGAAGGTGAGTAAGGAGACTTATAAGGCCATGCAAGCACCTCTAGGTAATTTATGCAAACAAAGAAGATGGAATTACTGCCTCTGCAGCATGGCTGGCAGCATTCCTTCATATCAATGTCAGACCCTTTGTACGGGTATTTATAACAATGATTGGGAATAGGAAACCAAGCCAGAAAACCATGTAGAGACAGCTGTTTCGGGGTGTTTGCCCCTCATCAGTGTGCAGCAGGCTTCTGGCTTAGTTTGTGATAGGCCTATGATGTGCGTCAGGAGGGGTGTCGTGTCTACTTAAGGAGAGCACCCAAAAGGTGTGTGGAGACACCTAGTGGTGAGTGGGTAGGGTGATGGCATAGTCTCTCCCCAAGGAGAGCACCCAAAAGGGTGGGGACACCTAGAAAGTGAGTGAGGAGACTTATAAGGCCATACAGGCTCCTCCTAGTTACATATTCAAATCCTACACTGTATTTCACTCTTTTCATCCAGCATCTGATAATTTGGCAATTCTTCCTGGCTTCTCCGTTACTCAATAGCAGGAATATGATTACATCTCATTAAAAACAGGGAGGATAAGCAGAGTTCTATTTTGTGTGATAATCTTATAAGGACGCACGTGTTACTTATATTGTATCATTTGTCTTATCAGAGTATAATATTCTTCCCCCCAGAAAAATGACCCAGAAGGAATAAAGGCGAGTAATAAACAGTTCTTCTATTACATCCATATATCACTGTGCTAGGTCTTTTTGATAATATACTGGAATGAAACTGACCTTGAAGAGGGTAACAGAGAGTTGACTAAGATGCTCAGTCTATTCTTTCATCAGTATACAATATTTTTGCAAGTAGTAGAAAAGATCAAAAGTTAAAATTCTAACAATATGACGGCATGGACAAGAAAAAACTGTTACAACTGAAACATGTTAATGCTATCTTCTGATGGTATCTTAAATAACTACTGTAACTACAGCTGCCATATTATAAAAGCTGATATATAGATTTGGTTTTCCCTCTGGGGAGGCCCAATTCTGAGTTTTGCTATGGAGTACCATGGGTTCCATATAGTCCTCTGATCTAAGGACTTTGAATCCATGGAGTCGGGAAGGACTTTTCCCCCCCGAATGGGCTAATTGGCTTCTGCCTCTTGGGGTTGTTTGCCTATCTCTGGATCAACAAGGGGGTGGAAACAGGCTGCACTAGATGGACATTGTCTTCATTTAGCCTAACATACTATGTTACTATGTTACATAATGAACTGCTGAGCTGTGGTTTAAAAAGGGAGACAAACTAAAATACAAAACTCTGATCAATTCTACTGTAGCTACATCAGATACAATAAATACCTGCAAAGGTTTATGAGACAAAATCACCAAAAGTAAAACATATTTTAATCTTTTTTGGAAATATCACATCAAGAAAAAATTCAAAATTGGTTGTAATAACTAGAAAAGCACAAAAATATTTGGGTAGACAAATAATTATTCAGCATTATTCGAATCGTTCTGGATACAAAGTCATCCCTGACCCCTGAATATGACGTGGTCAAATGACTCACTACCTGGACATTACTGGTAGATGGCAGTAATAAGACATATTTTCAAAAATTC
The DNA here is from genome assembly GCF_035609145.1 of Eleutherodactylus coqui. NCBI lineage: Eukaryota > Metazoa > Chordata > Amphibia > Anura > Eleutherodactylidae > Eleutherodactylus > Eleutherodactylus coqui. The sequence continues at coordinate 467,870,420 of NC_089837.1, read as the reverse complement.
ACGAATCAACCAGCAAACAACTGACCATGTACGGATATCAGTAAACTTGAAAAAAATGTGACTGATCACCAAATGCAAGAAGGACACATGCTCAGACTCTATGTGGAATGTCAAAAATGACAATTATCTAAAATGTAACTGTACCCATCTGTGTTTATGCCTCTGGCACTGACTAAACAGGCCAACCTGCATTACTTTTTAAGCATCTAGTGAACCATAAAACACTTGAATCTGGTGTACAGTGGCCACACTGGAAAAATGCAGATACGCAACTTGTAAAACCTTTACAAAAGTGAATTGGGATTGGTGTGGACAAAATGGACTAGATGCAAAAATACAATATACTGATGAATAAGAAATGTACTATTAGCATGTTGTAGTGTTATTTATGTTGATTTGAAGCAGCCTCGTCTTCAAGTGAGCCTTGTGTGGCACAGAGCGTTAAGGCAGCAGAAATACAGTCCTAAGCTCTCCCTCACGACCTGAAGGTTGCGAGTTCAATCTCTGCTTGGTTCAGGTAGCTGGCTCAAGGTTGACTCCTCCTTCCAAGGTCGGTAAAATGAGTACCCGCAAAAACAGTCTGCTAAGAAAATGTCACTATGGCTAGCGTCACATATTTCTGATATGTGTCAATAGCTGCATTATAATGGTGTGTTTGCACAGGGTTTATCACCTCAGATTCTGTATTAATTCCTCAGTGAAATCTGTATCCTGAAATGCCCCATTGATTATAATAGGAATTCATAGTGTATGTGGTGCAGTTTTATTATGCATGTGGGAAAAATTAAGGAAATTACATGGCTGAACTGTAAGGACATGTCTCTTTTCGGCATTACATACTATGTTACATTCAATGGGAATTCCACATAAGTCATTGGCTAGACTTAATTTGTGAATTGATCCATGCCCCAAACAAATTGAAATCTGCATTGGAAAACCCAACATAGATTCATGTCATGTGAACATAGTCTTAGATAGGGGTTGTGCCAAGTTATAAACTTATTCCCTATCCATAGCATAGGGGATAACTTTATGATTGTGGGGGGTTCGACCGCTGGGACCCTAGCAATCTCAAGAACTATCACTTCAATCGGAGTACTAGAAATGTCCAAGTATGAGTGCTTGGCAATTTTTGGTGCAACAAATGGAGCCAAGATGTGCATGCGCGACACATGGTGATGCGCTGGGATCTTTGGAATCCCCATGCTCAAGATTGGTGGGGGTCCCAGCAGTTGGTGTCCCCACGTTTATAAAGTAATCCACTATCCTGTGGAGAGAGGATAACTTTATAACTTGACACAACTCCTTCAACTCTTTGTAATCCAATTTTGGATTCAGGGTTTACTAGGGGGCTTTCTCTTTCTGCCATTATACAATGGCGCCATCTGCTGGCTAGAGCCAGTACTGCGGCATGTGACAACAGAGCAGCCAGTAATCTACAATAAGAATACCCTACCGGACATCTTCCGACATCAGAGCTGTACAGCCTTCAATCAGAATGTCTTTAGACGTCAGACAGTGGATTGGAAAGGGTTAAGATTGCCCTATAGGATTAACAAGTTACTTATAATTTAAAATAAAAATACCTAAAAAGAGAGAGTGAAATTACTTCTTGTGCATAGGATAGAGATGTATGCAAGCTGCCTGTGTGATGGTACATGGAGTCCCTATTTAGGCCCTTCATTTGTCACATTTTGCTGTCTCCATTCGGCACTGTTTTATGGTAGTACTGTATTTGCCTTGAACGTCACATGACCCTGCAAGACAGACGCTCCGACCTATTCTTTGTGAAGTATCTAGTTCTGTTTGGGGGAAGAACAAGAACATCCTATGTAAGACATAGACCAAACTCATGAAACGGGGCTTATAAAACATATTTCTACTGGGAAATTTCCTAATTCAGTCTTTCGATATGAGCGTGTATTTGTGTCATATGTAGAGGAGAGGTTAGATATCTTTACGTCGTTTTGGCATTTCTGACAGGAGCAATTTAAGAAATGTCAATCATAAGGCAGAAAACATTTTTGTTTCGGAGTTGTACAACAATAAATAACTGCTGTAAGTTTTATTGTCTTGTTCAAAGGGAAAAAAGGTAATTAGGTTCGCGCAAGTCTATCTTCTTTGAAAAATGAAAGGGTTACTTGAAGTGATGTAGGTCTGTAGCATACAAGTGCTTATAAAAAACGCCAAAATTCATATTTCTGGGAAGGGATGGAACATAGAAATTATGTAATACTTGTAAGGAAACAAGACAAGTACATATTCATCTTCTTCCATTCTTCTGCATTGAGCAGGGGGTTGGACCGATGTCTCTGGAGGTCCCTTCCAACTCTACTATTCTATGACTCTACTGTATAAACGCACTCAATAAGCAGAAGAGAAAACCTCTAAAACATACTTTCTGTTACAATCTATTGCACTCCAGGCATAGCAAACTAATTACACTTTTAGGGCTTATACCCATGGCTGTTTTCACGTCCGTGTGCTGTCTATCTTTGTAACGGGCTACACATGGACAGCACACTGAGCCGTTACAGTCAAAGAGGCTATGCAGGCATGTGTATTTTTTCCATTGACCTATGGCTCATGTAAAAAAATTGTAGCATGCCCTATTCTGGTTTGATTTCGTTGATGTAAGTCACCCATTCAAGTCAATGGGGGCACATAAACATACTAGCTAGAGATGAGCGAACGTACTCTTTTCGGATGTTTTTGCACTCGAGCACCGCTTTTTCCGAGTAACTGACTACTCAGACGAAAAGATTCGGGGGGCACCAGGGGTGAGCGGGGGGTTGCAGAGGGAAGTGGGGGGGGGGGGAGGATAGAGAGAGAGCTCCCCCCTGTACCCCACTGCTACCCCCGCGCTCCACCATGCCGCCCCCCAAATCTTTTCGTCCGAGTAGTCAGTTACTCGGAAAAAGCGGTGCTCGAGTGCAAAAACACCCGAACCAAGTACACTCGCTCATCTCTATATGGAGTGCATATGCATGTGCAATCTGTTTGGCTAAGCAATGTTAGAAAAAAAATTGACCTTCTACAATTTTTCTTATTAATGCGTGAGAAAAAAAAACTATGATACATGGAATTCAAAATCCGAACACAGGTAACACATAAAGATGCAACACAGACATATGGATTAAAATGAGTCGATTTTTCACAGACCAAAATGGGTCTAAATAAGGACGCTTTAACACGGGGCGACCGTCAGGCGCAGATAAAATACAGATCGCCCCAGTGATGATCGTTCCTCTGCTTTTACACAGAAACAATCATATTTAGTGAATGTAGGCAGTGTGGGCTGGGGTCATTCCTGCCCGCCATCATTCCCAGTAAACAGGCAGTCGTTCATAGATGAACTGCCTGTTTACTTAGGCCGATCTGTCATTCAGTTTTGATGCATGCAGAAACTGAACGGCGAATGAATTTATTGTTTGTCGCTCAGTCTTGCATGCATTTAGCCTGAACAATAATCTGATCATGACAATCTAAATGATTTTGCAGCCCGTGTAAAAGTGTCCTAAACCTTTATAATGAGTTCGTCAATCTGCCCCACCCCACCAATAAGTGCCCCCATAGATGCATCCGGAGGCTAGTCTCCTCACATTAATCCTTTTGGTTCCTATTGTTCACCAGAAGATTAGGGCCGCCCGTCTAAAGGCGTTGCATTTTAACGCAAGCGGATTTCCGCTGTGGGAGAACACTTCAAGTCACTGTGATTTTCCACAATGAACCTATCATTATGATAGTCCATCACGGATAATCGCAGCATGCTGCGAATTTTATACGCGAGCGTCGATTTATGCCTGTGTACATCGGACTGCACTTTCATGCATTTCAAGCGTTTCATGCATTACCCGCATGCGGATTATTGCCGCGGATAAGGCAATGAAGAATTGCCCATGGACAGGAGGCCTAACTGTACAAGTCTTTGGATGGACACTCCAGATCTTCTTTACTAATGCAATGAAACCTGGATGTTGTCATAAGACCGTTGTAATGGTCAGCTGTTCAATATTTATCAATCTACAGGCTTGATTGCTGAAAATGTTATTTACCCTAGATTTTTATTGGACAAGTCAGCTTTTATCAATTGTTACAATTTATTGCAAAAATTTTATGGTGGAACAGAAGTCAGGATTCTGTGTGGGTAAGACAAATTCTACATTATGGCAAAATATATTTAATTCTCCTTACTATGGGCAGAAAACTATTATCTTGGAAGAATGATCTCTCCCTCTCTCTCTCTCTCTCTCTCTCTCTCCCCTTCCCCTTCCCGCCAGACCAAAAATGTTCAAATGACGCGCGCTGCCTCGCGGCAGGGAGGGGCCAGAACAGGCACGTCACGAGCACCATCGAGTACGCTAATACTCGAACGAGCATCAAGCTCGCCAGAATATGTTCGCTCAACTCTTGTGGCGAGTTACAATAATCAAGCCAAGAGTGGATAAGGGTGACAATAAGAGTTTTTGATGTCTCCACAGTGAGGATAGGGTGGTTTTGGTAGATGTTTTTGAGGTGCAGGTGACATGAGGAAGTGACTGAATATGGGAAATGAAGGAAATGTCAGAATCAAATTCGACCCCAAGACCGTGCACGTGTTGCTGAGGAGTTATGGGGGTACCATAAACTGAGATGGGGCTGCGTCAGAGCGGAGAGGAGCCAAAAACTGGGGCGGGGTCGAACATAGCTCGATGCTCGTTCGAGTAACGAGCACCATCAAGTACGCTAATACTCGAACGAGCATCAAGCTCGCCAGAGTACATTCGCTCAACTGTAGTTATAATGTGTCTACCATTTTTATGGACTATGTCTTAAACTGATTTTATCCTTTAGACTTCAATGAAAGAAAAAACGTTTACCCAGTGCTGTAAGACTTCCTCTTCTCTTCATGTTGTGATTCTGGCTGGTGACCCACAGCAGTCCTGTGCACCTGGAAAATATAGTCGGGCTAAGAAATATATGAACGTGACATGGGGTAAGCGCACCTGATATCTTTTTTTTCTCTTAACACATTAAAGTTGCTAAAAGTGGACAATTTCATCCAAAACGATTGTTCGTCAGGTGAAATTTAACCCTATGCAACACAATTTTGGATTCAAGGATTCCTAGGGGGCTTTCACTTTCCGCTATTTTACAATGTCGCCATCTGCTGGCTAGAGCCAGTACTGCAGTATGTGACATGCCAGAGAGGCCCCCCGAGAACAGAGCGGCCAGTAATATACAGTAAAAATACCCTGCCAGACATCTTCTGACATCGGAGCTGTACAGCCTTCAATCAGAATGTCTGAAGACGTCAGACAGTGGATTGGAAAGGGTTAATAACTAACAACTGGTTTAGTCAGCTCGTGACAGACTGCCATCAACTGGAAAGAAGTAGGTCAAATTTGAAATTTTTGTCCAATACCTGTATAAAAAAGATCTTTCGTTCTCACCAAAGATTTATCATTTCTCTTTGAGAGAACATTCCCAGAACGATTGTTCATCCCTCACCCTTCCTTATTGAACATGTATGGCCAGTTTGATTGACTATAATGGATTAGTATGAATTAAACTGTGTATTTCTGTTTAGGTGAAATAACAATCAATCGCTCAACGGCTGTTCAACGATCAACATAATTCTGTCTAATGTATATGGCCATCTGAAAGCATGGCAAACATCTCTAGACCATTATTTTTCCTTCCCCTAAACTTAACAGTTGGTGTTACATCTTCAGACAGAAATTATGATTTATCGTTCTATACTGTAGAGTAAACTTATCAAAACCACCAGTGACCGCAAAAATTAAAGGGGTAAAATGCTTCATCATTCTACAAATTGGTAGAGGTTCAATTGGTTGAACCCTCACAGGTTGGCAAATGATCTGTGGAGGTCCAACCGAATGATGTAGCGATATGTCCCAGCTTGCTGACATTGGTACACCGCTTTGAGTAAATAAAAAATTAGTACCACATTGAATGCTATTTTAATATCTAATAGCTTTGAAAGGTTTGGTTGGGCCAGTTCAGGAAACTCTTGCAAAAAGTTTGGTTGTGCCCAAATTTGAGCCGAACCGGAAGTTCACCAAAATCCCTAAAACTGGTGTATAACACTACCTAAGAGCCATAAAGCCCTGTACAGCACTTTGAGAGTTATACACCAGTGTTCAGGACTAGTGTTGAGTGAACCAAACCAGTAGAACCCTGTTTTGGGTAGAACTTTGCTAAAAGCTTGGTTTGGGTTCATGCTGAACTGAAGTTCAATCCAAAACAGGGTTCTACTAGTTTGGTTCGCTCAACATTACTAAAATGTTGTTGTATATTACATTACAGCCTGTTCGTCCAATCCACATGACATAATACGGTAATTAATGCAACTGCAAAAACTGCACTTGAGGGCTCTTTCATACGAGTGTAGGCGTTTTACGTTTTACTCGTCAACGCTGTTTATTGGCATGAATGAACGTTTTTCCGCAATCATGGACAGTGTTTTCTCGCCCATTCACACGACCATGAGTGTCGTTCTTAGCTAAAAAATATGTTGTACCCTGGAAATGCCTATATAGAAGCACCTGTAAGCTTTTTGCAGCGTTGGATGGTACTAAAACGCCACTCCTTCCCTTTCTTTTTCTTTGTCCAGCTCCTATAGGAGTCTATTGGAGCTGTTGCCGTATATCGGGCAAAAGATAGTTCCAGAACTATCTTTTTGCCCAGCGTATATATGCGTCGGCGTGTATTTTGGTTGTGTATGTTCTATTTTTGATGGTTCAACGTTTTTACACGCCATATACTCGCCCCAGTGAATGGATGCACTGGAAACTAATGGCTCAGATGGTCGCGTATATCGGTCAGGTGTAAAAATGTAGCCATCTATGCGCTCATGTGAATGAAACCTACCCCATATAACAGGCAGGTTTTTTTGGACTACATTATAAAGACTTGTAAATGTTATAGAAATGACTCGTATGACTTGTGAAGCATCGTACAAGCGATTTGACATGTGCAACTTTCCTACTTTGGAAGTGTTGATATTGTTGTGTGACTTTTAGTTTCCAGTTAATTCAATGGGCTTGTTGCCAACTTACGGTGACCATCCAAAAGTATTGGATCATATAATCAATACACTGATGGATATAAAGATCACCACCTGCCATGTATCAAATACCCCTCAGGCATCTCTACAGTTTTCATCGGATAGCGGGCTACCAGATTCATTTATTACAAGCCAGGGGCGTAACTTGAAGCTCCTGGGCCCCAATGTAAAACCTGGAATGGGGCCCCCAACTATAATGCTTTATTCATAGTACTGGGCTCCCTATATGGAGAAGAGAGGCCTTATGGGCCCCCTAAGGCTCCTGGGCCCAGGTGCAACCACATCCCCTGCATCCTCTATAGTTACGCCCCTGTTACAAGCCATCTCGGACTTCGGGTGCAGGCAGATCTCCTGTCCAGTGCCCCACCGCATCAATTCTATACATTGTATAGTACACATAGAATTATTATCCACTCCTCTGGAGGCGCAGCTCTCATTATATAAAATTAGGTTATGAAGACCAACACTAAAGGAAAACTTTACAGTAAAGGCAAGATTTCTGTGCAAAATACAACAGCAACCATAATTGATTCACTGCTATACATTTGCATGGAAATCCCAAATTCCAAACCCCATCGACCTCCAAAACCATCAGCTAACAACTGATTAAAAGAAGAAGGAATAAGAATAAAAACGTAAGAGGTAACGCAGGTAAGGGGAAAAGTGTACGCAGCCTAGGGAAAGATTTCAATCAGCCTGCAAGTCTGACCAATACAACCCTGTCACTGCTCCAGAGACTAGAAGAGAGCTCTGAGCAAAATTGGCAGCAGTGAAGCAGAAAACACTCAAATAAGCCAATTTTCCAGAAATGAAGTCAGCAATAATGCTTAAGCATCAACTGGCTCAATTACGTTCAGTGTAAACATCTTAATGTAAAAAGCGTTGTGCAGAATGGAGATAAGGTGCGTGCGGTTTCTCGCATTTAAATGCGTTGACTCTAAAATAAAAGAGTGAAATTAAGGATAAAATATAGAAACACAACTACAAAATTATGCAAATGAGGTGGAAGAATGCTGTCATTTTGAAAACAATTCTACAAACTTCGATTCAACTTCTACGAACAGAACATGTCGTCCCCTACTAGGATTCTAGAAATCACGGAAATCTGTCATTTTTCATTGTGTCTCAGGAGTTTCAAGTGGCGTCTCCATTCCAAGTGCCATTATCTAATACACACGCCCCGATTTGATAGATGCCGAGAGTTCTTCCAGAAAATCACCATTGCTGTCTGTAAGCTCTATGGGGTATTGCAGCTTAGCCCTATTCAAGTGAACATGGCTTAACTGAAATATTCAGGGTCTATAGACTAGAATGATGTAGTTTTTGGAAAAAAAGCAGCCATGTTTTTTAATCTCCTCCAACCCCTTTATATCTTGCCGGTTGATAACCATGTCAGAAGGCACTGTTCTTCTTTCGCTCTTTCTACCCAACGTGCTGACTGAATGGCTCACAGCATGCGCTTGCTCTTATGTGCTGTATTAAATGGATAATTGGATGAAACACAAGTATTAGATAAATATACGCGATTTGTGTCTTCCGATGCCTTTTTTAAAAATTATTTTGCTTTTCGTGTTAAATTCTCCATAGCCATCCTTCTTAGCAGCCGTTTTCAATTAGCCTCTATACATTTCACCTTCTACCCTGGATACCAATGAGTATCTGTGTTGTGTGTCACTAATTAGCGAATGTGGTAAAGAATGCCTTTGTCCCTTAGCAGGAATGAACAATGTGCTTTTATTAGCATAAAGAACTCTAATGAAAGGAATTCCAGGTTAAATATTTAACCCCTTAAAGAACAGAGATTTTCCATTTTTTTTATATTTCCATTTTCATGTCCTTCCGGAGATCCATAACTTTTGTATGTTTCTGCTGACATGGCTGTAGGACGGTTTGGTTTTTTGCAACTGCGTTTTAATTCTTACATAGTACCATTTAATGTACCATATAATGTATTGAAAAGAAAGTCATTTTATAGGAAATTAGCCCACATAGAGGACTTGAACTTCAGTACTGCAGTATATAGAAATTTTCAACATTGCCTATTAAGCCCTGCCAGATAGATTAGGGACTATGGTAGGCCTCCCTAAAAAGATGTGTTTTTGCTGCATGTTTAATACTGTGAGCATTGCGAATGAACCTGATTGTTCGGGGTGCCTTCATGTGAGTTCAAATTCATATATAGTATGTTCAATCGCATGATGTATTGTTGAGGCAGTGTAGGCTAAAAGTATTGTTCCTGGGTAAGAATACAGCTCTCTATGGAGACACCATACTCCATGAGATTTTGCGAGGCCTAGTAGAACTGCCATAAAACTGCAATTTCCGAGCAGGAAACGTACATGTTGGCAAAAATATATACTACATAGTCCTCATGTCAATAGGAGCAGTGGAATGGAACTTAGACGTTCATATAGTGAAACCTCTCCAGAAGACTACCCATTAACCAGAGCCGGTTTTATGTAACAGATACTCACTTACACCTACACATACTGACCATCTTCTTTGAGAAGACCACCCTCTAGAAGACCAGTTTTCAATGAAATTTTGAGTAGTGGTCTCAAAAATATTTACTTTATAAAGAGCCATCTCACTTGTCACCTATACATAGATGTGAAGCACTGTACCTATACATAGATGTGAAGCACTGTACCTATACATAGATGTGAAGCACTGTACCTATACATAGATGTGAAGCACTGTACCTCGAGAACCTTCCTCGCTGTCTTGTTGGACTTTTGGTCCTTTTACATGGGCCTATTCAGAAGCCCCGAGGGTTCGTCCGAGTGTTCATTTGCCGAATAATCAGGTAGTGTAAAGGGACCAATTGGACCACTTATGCGAGCATAAAAAATGCTCACTGAATGGCGGTACATGTGTAATCACTGCGATGTACAACTGACCTATGTGGACAAACTATTGTATTAGCAATTGTTTGTCCTAACAAGATGATTCTTGGCCCATGTACAGTAAAAAAAAATTGAGTTTAAATCGACTTCTAAGTAAATCAATGCTCATTACATCGTGCCTAGGATTTGGCCCATGTAAAAGAACCAGTAGAGTTAGACCTCCTGTCCAAGGGCGTAGCGATATCCCGTGGCAGATTTCCACCACGGGAGCCACTGCCAGGGAGCAGGGGAGAGGTGACGGCTCTCCACGCTGAGCCTCTGACAGATAGGCTCACCGCAGAGAATCGCTGGAAATCACAGCATGCTGCAATTTAAATCCTGTGAGCGGAGAATCGCTATGATTCCTCACTCGTGGACAGCAGGGCTGCACTTTGCATATAAGTCTATGGAAAGCACTCACTGCGTTTCACGCGGCCGGATTATCGCCGCGGGAAACACAATGAAAATTGGCCCGTGGACAAGAGACCTAACAAACAGGTTTGTAGTCCTGGGCTGCGGACAACCCTTGTCTGAAGAATATTCCATAAGAGACTGCAAGCAACCCTGGCATAGATTAGCCCGTAAATCTGAAGATTTCCAATGCCTTTACATACTTGTGTGTTCTTGACATATCACACAAGTGTCAAGAGATGGACCACAGAAAATGTCTGTACATTGCGAGGCATAACTACACAAGCTGCATTTTATTATGACATCATAATAAAAATTAGTAACCTCAGTGGTCAATATACATAGAAATTATTTATTTAGCATGCTCCAGAGCAGAAAGCAGAGGAGTGCAAGAACACTTGTCCAACGGCTCATCAATCCACCGGTAATTTTGAGCTATAACATTAATTAGCTCAGGCCCCTACATGTAATCTAATACACTTTTTTTCTATGTGGAATTGGATTGTAAAAATCCAATTTTTTCACCTAAGATATAAATAAGCCCTTTTTGGGGTCATAACCGAATCATTACCAAAAGCAACAAAGTTTGCAAGTTCTAGAGACTGCATTGGTAAAAAGTCCAAAGACGGGCTAAAAAATGGTGGATGGTCTCAAGAACAAAACTTATCAGGAAAGACTTAAAAGGGAATCTGTCACCTCTAGAGATGAGCGAGCATACTCATTAAGGACAAATACTCGAGCGAGTATCGTCCTTTTCGAGTATCTGCCTGCTCGTCTGCAAAGATTCGGGTGCCAGTGGGGGTGAGCGGTGGGTTGCGGGAGTGAGCAGGGGGGAGAAAGAGAGATCTCCCACCCGTTCCTCCCCGCTCTTCCTGGCCGCCCCCTGACGGCACCCGAATCTTTGCAGACGAGCAGGCAGATACTCAAAAAGGACGATACTCGCTCGAGTATTTGTCCTTAACGAGTATGCTCGCTCATCTCTAGTCACCTCCTATAAGCACCGTAAACTAAGCTATGGTACTTATAAAATAGGTCCCACGGAGTCTGGGGGTGTCATTTTTATAATGGTGCTCCTTCTATCAGCATTACTCTTTTTATTCAGTTCATGTGCCTCACTCCTATAGAGGACAGTGCAGTGCACATATGGACAATGAAAAGGGTCATGTTAATAGACGAAACACCAACTTCCTGGGGTCACAGTGCAGAAAAGGGGAGCCCGGTAAATATAAACATTAGACCCCCAAACTCCACAGGCTGTATATTAGGCCGCCTGCACATGAACGGGGCGAATTCCACTTACAGGATCCCGCAGTGGAACCTGGCCCTGTGCCCAGCCGGCGTCCGTGTGTATCCGTCTTCTTTCTTCTTCATCTGTACTGCCATCAGACATGCGCAGTACAGATTTATTTTTTTCAAATCTTATTTTTTTCGCGGACTTGCTGTGAGTCGGATGGCTTCCATTGACTTAAAGGAAGCCATCTATGCGGACACTGCACAAAAATAGAGCATGATGCAATTTATCCGCGCTCACGGAAATCGCAAATCGTTTCAGGAAGAAGCGCTTTTCCATTGCATGCTATGAGCGGTATTTGATGCGGAACCAAGGTGTGGATGCTGACCACAGTTTCTGCAATGCAAATCCGTTCGTGTGCAGGCGGCCTTATAAGCACCATAACTTAATTTATGGTGCTTGCAGGACATGACAGGCTCCCTTAAAAATAACTTATTTTGCATAGCCTGGAGGAGAGAAGCGAAAACGTAAAGAGTTTTGATTATGTTCTGCTGGTGATTTTTTCCACAGCATTTTTTTAAATCTCACTTAGAGAGCAATAAAAAGCAAATAATATAAGGGCAGACTAGATGGACTTTTTCTGGGGGGTCTTTTTCTGCCGTGTGTTTTCTATGTTTCTACCCCACAATTCTTGTGCTGATTCTGCCATATTCGGACCTAGAAGGTTCTATGTCACAAGTGACCCTTAACCCTTTCCAATGCACTGTCTGACGTCGTCCTACATTCTGATTGAAGCTTGTACAGCTCCAATGTCAGAAGACGTCCAACAGGGTATTCTTACCGTCTATTGCCAGCTAATCCGCTGTCAGAGCCTCTCTGGTGCACACACACTGGCTTTAGCCAGCAGATGGCACCGTTGTATAACAGCAAAAGGAGAAAGCCTTTTAGGAAACCCTGAATCCAAAATTGGATTCGAAAGGGTTAATAATCCTGACCGGATATGAACAGAATTTTTGAATGCATCTTGAACCAGCAGAATTTTCAGTTCGGCTTTATTTTTCGGCTCTAAGTTTCCTTTCTTTTTGTGCAGTAATGTGGCTACTAATGCAAACAAGACTCATGTTGTTAGGTTATCGGATAAAACAGGTTACACAGACTTGTGCTGTTGGCATAGCTGGTTATACCGTTTCATCGGTCAGTGCATTAGCTGTAGCTCCTTATTATCATGATAAGACCAACACAACAGTAATAGGGTTTTTAAGTGATTGATTACATCTATATATCACGTCTTTGTCACGCTTCCTTCCATTGCCTGTTAAAACCCTGCAGAAGTCATGATTGGAGAATAGTCTCTCTTTAGGGGTATGGTCATATATGGCAGATTTTCCACAGCAGGAAATCCACAGCAAACCGTAAAAAATCCTCAGTGGAAAGTCTGCTGCAAATTCACAAGGATTCTGCGGCAGATTTCACCCCCTCATTTGAAGATGTGGGATCCGAACTGAAAATACGCAGAATAAATTGATAAGCTGTAAATTTAAAATAAGCACCACGTGCCGATTCTGCTGTGGATTTTGAGATAATTTATTCCACAGCATCTCTTAAATGTCATTTGTGCAGCGGCACAAGGACCCAGCAGATAACGTGGCCACTGTTACTGAAAGGCTAATTTCACATAGGCAAGCGTGAATCACGGCCTGATGAAACAATAGTACCACCTATTGGAATTGTTTCATCTCCCTTATTTGCATATTTCCCAGAGGAGCATGAATGGCCTTTTAAGTCTCCTCACTCAACTTCTAGGTGCTCTCCCTAAGGAGAAAAGATGGCGTTCCTGACTGCCTGATATCGCACTTGCCAACATGAAGATTTCCGCATGGATGTGAGGCATTTTATGGCAAAACTGCTTCGCATCACTTCGGGGAAGTAGCGATCCTGACAGCCGCAGCAGAGGATCGTGGAGTTTCTCCCATTTTTTTCAACGAGGAAACTTTGCATCGCAGTGTGATGCTGGTCCATTGAAGACAATGGAAGGTGCGATGTGAGAGCATGTATGAAGATAGAACATGCTGCGATTTGATCACTGTGCGGTGCCATGCAGGAAAACATCACTCATATGTATGATCGCACTCAAAAGAATGGGGTTCGCATTCAAGCAAGATTTGTGCATCTCGCACCATTTTCTCGCCCATGTGAAGGCGGCCTAAGGCTGCATGGTAACGTTGGCCATGACATAGGTGAAACTTGCTAGATTTCTTGTGATAATTGGGTTGCAATAACTTGCAAGCAGCAATACGACTGCATTGATTTGATGACGCAGGGCCGCGCTACAGTTTTTGACCGCGTAATCTGTGTCTCGTAGATCTAGCCTACAACAGCTCCCAACAGGGTATTAGACGGCATATAGGGAGGGGACTGAGCCGATGCATTGCAGACCTCAAAATTACTGGTGGATTGCTAGAGAGACAAAAGATGTTCTATAGCATGTGTGTCAAACTCAAGGCCCGAGGGCTTGTATCATTTTATGTGGCCCTTGATGAAGTCCGGACGCAGAAGGACCATCTCTCCACTCTCCCCGGAAGATACAACTAGTGTTTGGCAGAGAGTGCGGTGCCATCTTGAATTCTCAGCTCAGGCGTGCATTTCCACACCACTGTGTTCAGCAACTTCTAGATAGTGCCACAACTCTGACAGCCCTACTCTACCTAGCCACCCTCCAAATCAGGAAGCTCGGTGCTAAAGAGGTAAAAGGGAAGAAACACCATAATAAACGCAAGAAGGTCCCATAGATTTCTCCTACTTTCATGCTGAAATATGCATGTATCATGAGTAGAGATGAGCGAGCATACTCGCTAAGGCAAACTACTCGAGCGAGTAGTGCCTTATTCGAGTACCTGCCCGCTCATCTATAAAGATTCGGCTGCCGGCGCGGGTGAGCGGTGAGTTGCGGGAGTGAGCAGGGGGAGTGGTGGGAAGAGAGTGAGAGAGAGATCTCCCCTCCGTTCCTGCCCACTCTCCCCCGCCGCTCCCCGCCAGCAGCCAAATCTTTAGAGACGAGCAGGCAGGTACTCGCATAAGGCACTACTCGCTCGAGTAGTTTGGCTTAGCGAGTATGCTCGCTCATCTCTAATCATGAGTATTCACTGCTTAAGTATACAAACCCATTGACTTTAATGGCAAATTCAGTCCGTAATATGGGCTTAAATAATACGTGCTATGACAAACACAGGTCAGATACCACAATGGTGTTTAAGCTGTATAGATTACACGTGTAATACAGAGCGCATATCCGCATCTGTGAATGAGCCCTTGTAAATGTCCCTTTGAAGGCAACAATAATGTGGCCCTCAGTGAAATTAAATTTGATACCCCTTCTCTATAGGTTATTGGGGAACCAGGTGCCCATATACTGTACTTGTACAGGGGCCTTCCGTTTTCTGTGTTCACCACTGCGCAAATGAATCGCAAAACTTGTGATTTCTGTATACAGTCAAGTTTGTGAGTGCACATGGGCAAAATGTTATTGAGTGTTTAGTGCCACCTTGAAATACTGGGGTCTTAGGTTTAACCAAAAACAACACCTGCATGGAGTCTATATACTGTCTCAGTGTGAATTTACTCCAGGTACTCCAGTTTCCTCTACACTCCGAAAATCCTAATAAGTTAACTGGCTTGAAACTAACCCTGGTTTGTATCTCAGATAGGTAAATTAGATTGCTAGCCATAGTGGGAACAAGGACTGATGTGGATGATGACAACCGCTCTACAACGGTGCAGAATATGTTTCTGTTATATAAAACATATACATATTTTCTCTAAGGACCAACACTTCCTTGTCTCATGTGAATTCATTTTTTGACATCTGATACACGTGTCAACAGATGGACAACAGAAAACCTCTCGACAACGTGATTAGATTTGTGCACCAGAATAGTGCGGGGGGCAGATATAGTACCGCTTATCGCCTGTAAAAAAAAGTACTGTTAGGCTGTAACAGTAGTGATACCAAAGCTGTTGACACAATGAGCTCTTCAGCTAATTTATTGATAGCCCTCTGCCTAAAACGAAATACATTATTATTGCGATTTCTGCAGTATGCCTACAACCTTAAAGCGGCCCTGGAGAAACAAAGATGGCCATACCACTTCTCGAACTGCCTGATGAACATTATGTATTAGTACTGTGTTGCCCCGAAAATAGGAACTACCCTGGTTTTCGGGGGAGGCTTGACATATAAGTCCTCCCCCCAAAATAAGATCTAGCTAACCTGCTTAAAAATAGCAATACTCACCTGGTCCGCAGTGTCCCGATGTCTCGCGATGGTCTCTGGCGGCGCTGCAGTGTCCTCCTTGTCTAACATCTCAGCTTCTTGCTGGTGACTGGGCTTTGAATACCCTGCCTTCAGCAAAGCGAGCACTGTGATTGGATTGAGCGCCAGCCAATCACAGCCAGGGCTCAATGAGCAAATCACAGGCATTCAGCGATGTGATTCCCCGAGTGGCTGTGATTGGCTGGCGCTCGATGAGCCAATAACAGTGCTCGCTTTGCTGAAGGCAGGGTATTTAAAGCCCCGTCATCAGCATGAAGCTCAGATGTCAGACGTGGAGGACACTGCAGTTTACCGCAGTGAACCGCACAGTGTCTTATTTTCAGGGAAACATGGTATGCATCATTAGTCTAAGACACTCCGGTCACGAAGGGTATCATTTATCCTTAAGGAGAGCACCTAGAAGGTGAGTGAGGAGACTTGTAAGGCCATTCATGCTCCTCTGGGAAATATGCAAATGGGAATATGGAACAGTACCTCTGCAGTGCCACCTATTGGAATGCAGCATTCCTGCAAGTCATCAGTCTTTTTAACAAGCCTTGTAACAATGACTGGGATAAGAAAGCCAGAATAAATACTCACTATATTATACTCTGAATGTGCATTAGTTTATAAACAGCCGATCATCTATGGTAAGGCCTCATGCAAATGGTTGTATTGTGAACCTATAATATAGCACCCTTAGAAATCATTGGGCCAATACGAGAAAAAGAAAAAAAAGCCTTCCAACACGCTGCATTGAGGCAATATTAGAAAAGTTTTCCACACATTCAGTATTAACTTAAGTGGCTTGGTGTGCTACATTATTATTGTAGCACGCCTACGCTATTTGCATAGATTGGTAGTCAATAGACTGCAATGGGCTTTAAAAATAGCATTCGGGACATTATAAAAACAGATACATTGTGCTGAAATAAAAAGGGTAGTCCCACTAGAAAACATTTTTTAAACTGCTGGCCATGACCAAAAAAAACTAAAATCCTGACCTCTCTTCTCCCCCGAGTAAGCATGGCTCACATCCTGGGTGCAGAACAATGTCGCTGCAGCCTTTGATTGCCTGCAGTGGTCACCTGACTTCCGCTGACCAGGAGCCATTGTGCAGCTTACCGGATGAGAGAAGAAAGGTGACATTTGGAGCTTTTGTTATTTTAGGTTATGGCCAGCTGTTTAAAAAAATAAATAAATAAATTTAAAAAAAATATATATATATATAGTGGAACAACCCTTTAACATTAGTTTCCCACTTCTATATGGAAGGAGAGCTAATTTGTATCAATATTTGTAAAGCACAATCAGGAGTTTATAAAAAACACGGAAAATGTACAAATCTTTCCATTATAGTTTTTTTCTCTTTATGTCCCATTTGTTGTTTTGTCTTACAAATATCGACAAGGATACTACTGTGTGACCCACTGCATCACAGGAGACTGTAAATAAGGGAGATGGAACAATACCATATTACCATATTTGCATATTACCCAGAGGAGCATGAATGGCCTTATAAGTCTCCTCACTCGCCTTCTAGGTGCTCTCCCTAAGGAGAAAAGATAGCGTTCCTGACCCACAGAAGACTGTAAACTATATGTCCCAATTACATTATAACAATGCCCTATTTAGTGTCCTAATAGCAAGGGTATGGGCCAGTGATGTCATCACCAGCTCGTTTGCTCTGTTTAGACAGAAGGATTTACCGTGGACTAATTTAATGAGAATCTTTCACTTCTCATTCTTCACATTGTCTGTGTGAACCACTGAACGAAAAGTCTTTAAACGGAACGACAAGTGAATGAGTCAATGGTGATTTTTATGCCTGCGGAAACTGAACGATGAAAGAGAAGCGAATGATTCTCGTTCAGGCATTGGCACGTGTTTAGACTGAATGATCATCATTTACTTATTCTACTTTTTGAATTGATCTGTTTAGAAGCACACAGCGCATCTTGAGGCTGACCGGCACAGAACTCATGCAAAATCTGCTTACAATATACTCCCCATTCATTTAAATGGACATCAAATCCAAGTGGCAAGAAAAAAAGTGGTAACATGCCACTTCTTAACGTATGCAGATCAGCGGCATACAGAGGGGCAAATCCGCAGCAGATATTTGAGACTTAACCACGGATTTCCAATGCGATTTTTGACGCTGAATCTGCGCTAAAAAACAATGATACAGATTCCGCCATGTGAACACACCCGAATACCTCCTAAGCATATGATATCACCCAATTGTTTTGCTACCACATACACAAATATGGTTACAATGTAGCATGGCTCATTATCTTTGGATGACCCCCCTGCAGTGTATAGCTGTAGCAACCCCTGGGGGGAAGCATTTTCTTGTGTACACAATTAATGTCCCCTCCCCCACTTTCTGCTGCCTGTTTGAGTTCAGATGTTTCACATAAAAAGAATAGTACAAGATAAGCAAATGCTAAGTCGATCCATATGCTGTGCCACTGGCATTGCCATTTAGCTCCAATGATACAGAGGAGAAATAAAACAAAGCGGGGAGTGTTCTGCGCAGGAGGGAGGACAAAGCCCTGTGGCAGAGGCATGCCCCGAAGATGGAGGGAGGGGGGCACTAAATAGGGGGAAGGGCAAATGGAGAAAAAGCTGGGGGTTGAGGGAGAAAAAAAAAGGTTAAAAAAAAAAAAAACACAGCAAAAGTTGCTTTCCACATGGCTGCACCCTGTCTAAAGGTATTCTCCTCCACTTTCTCACAGCCCGGTGCCTGCTATTTGTCAGCTTTACTGTCACTGCAAGAAAATAAACAGCTATAAAACAGAGGTAACGGCACATGTGGTTAATAGATAGACCTCCAGTCACATTCCTCCTACCATCCAAGTAGTATTGTCAACATGGAGATAAGGGGATGCGGCGCAGTGTATACAGCTGGATACAGGAATGCCTTTAATCCAATATTTAATAAATACTGGAAACAACATAATAACAATGTGAAATGACAGAGTATACAGAGAGCCGACCGGGAAACTCCTCCGGTCAGAAATATGGTTAATGTTTCATAATGAGCGGAAAGTTCCGCACCAAAATCTGCATAACTAATGTGTGGATTGTGATGGGAATTGAAAATAGCAAAATTCTGCAGGCCATTGGGATTCAAAATCTGCAGAATTTGGTACAGAATTGATTGCACAGCAAATGATGCTGTGGGCCGTGAAGATATTCTGATTGTGCGAAAGGTCCCTAATAAGGCCCAGCGGCCAGCACCTCTGCACACATCCGCAGTACAGAAAAAAGAAGAGCCGGACAGGTACGCAGGGTGCTCGGCCGCGGGCAGGGTCAGATTCCGCTGCAGGCTCCCGCATGCAGAATCCGACCCGCCCGTGAACATGAGCCCTTATTCTAAAATTACATGCTAACCACTATGTATTGTAAAATAGTTTGTTGCACTGTGGAATGGGAGTTTATTATGTTTGTAGATGTGATAAAACACAAATAAAATATTATTGCTCTCAGTAAGGCTGGTCTCACGCGAACGGGTCATAATCCGGCTCTGACTGCGGCCAGCGACTGCGCAAAAATGATTAAATCTGCATGGTGGATGGACCTGGTGGCTCGCTGTTGGATATGCGCAGTAGAAATTTTATTTTTCCCGCTCCACCGCTAGGTGATGATGTGGATGCGCCGCAGGTCGGAGGGATTCTATTGACTCCAATGGAAGCCATCCATGTTGAATCCGCACAAGAAATAAGCATGCTGTGATTTTATTTCCGCAAGCGCAAATAGGAATCACTGTCCAGTTGCAGTCAATGGAAGCTGTCCTTTCCGCGATACTCCATGCTGTGGGCACAGCGGAAGTATCGTGGGAATCAGCGTCATACCCCAGCGTATCATGCACTGCACTGCGCATGTGCATGAGCTCGACGGCCAACACGGACAGGTGAGTATAGGGTCTCCGGGGGGGGGGCAACGAGTCTGATTCCGCTGGGATATTCCACAGGCGGAATCCAACCCGGCTGTGGGCATGAGGCCTATCTTGGCTGAACACACTAAAGTTTTTCCTCCTCCTCCTAGTGTTTAGCACTGTTGCCTTGCAACATCTGGGTCCTAGAATCAAATCTGACCAAGGACAACATCTACATAAAGTTTGTGCAGGTTTCTACAAACATTCATACAAACTCCATGTAGATGTTCCTCTAGGTCAGATTTGAACCTAGGGCCCCTGCGCTGCAAGGTAACAGTGCTGACCATAGGGCACCATGTTACTTCCTTCTATATTCTCCTTCTGATGAGGAGGATGAGAAGCAGAAAAAGAAGGAAGAGGTGGTGGCGTTTTATACCTCTTAGGGCTCCTGCACACTTGCGTTTTTCTTGCGCATTTTTTCACGCGATATCGCTGCGTTCCTTTCACGTGATTGTCCATGAGACTTTCTCATGTTTAAAACGCATCGCAAGTTGGTGTTTTGTAACTTTTGTGCGATGCGTTTTTAACATTAGAAAGTCCCATTGACAATCGCGTGAAAGAAACGCAGCGATATCGCGTGAAAAAAACACGCAAGAAAAACGCAAGTGGGTATTCACCCTAAGGCTGCCTGTCCATGGTCATTTCTGCATTGCATTACCAGCGGCGATAATAGCGTTGCTATGGAAAGCGCAGCCCCCCCTCCTGTCCACGAGTGGAGAACGATAGCGATTCTCCGCTTGCGGCCGGCAAATCGCAGTATGCTGCAAAATGCTGCAATTCTCCGCGGTGAGCCTATTTATCAGATAGGCTCACCGCGTAAATCCGTCAGCCGGCTACTGCTCCCGGGCGTCTGCTCGCAACGCCCATGGACAGGCAGCCTTAGGGTGCATTCACATGAACGTATATCGGCTCGGTTTTCACGCCGAGCCGATATACGTCGTCCTCATCTGCGGGGGGGGGGGGGGAGGCTGGAAGAGCCAGGAGCAGAAACTGAGCTCCCGCCCCCTCTCTGCCTCCTCTCCGCCCCTCAGCACTATTTGCAATGGGGAGAGGCGGGACAGGGGCGGGGCTAATGTGTGGAACTTAGCCCCGCCCCCAACCCGCCTCCTTTCATTGCAAATAGTGCAGAGGGGCAGAGAGGGGGTGGAGAGCAGGCAGAGGGGGGGCAGGAGCTCAGTTCCTGCTCCTGGCTCTTCCATCCTCCCCCCTGCAGATGAGGACGACGTATATCGGCTTGGCGTGAAAACTGAGCCGATATACGTTAGTGTGAATGCACCCTTAGACAGTTTTCTACACTAGTTTTAGGGGTATTGGTTAAGTTCCAGTATGGTTTGAACTCATTTGGACTGAACTGACTCCGCATTTAGAATAATAATTACTTATATATGTAGTCGATGTGTAATTTTGCACTTTTGGATTGTAGCATTGTGCATCACATAGTGATAAAGCTCTGAAGAAGAAGATGATGCAGTTTTTTCTGCACAAAACTCAAGAAACTAATGGCGTCCCCATGCGTTAAGCAACATTACAGAGCATACTTGCTATTCTGAGGGCAGCGCTACATGTCCTCTAGTTACTTAAAGTAACATGTATTTGTGTCATCAAGAATGATCACTTTAATTGAAAATAAAGCTCCCACTTTAAGGAAATAAATGCTCTTGTAAGTATCAGTTGTGCTCTATATGAAGTCAGCCAGAACATGACTTATCACCGGCCACCGATGATAGCAGAAGCTGATAGATGGCTTCTAGTAATCATCCAAAAGGAGGATATGAAACAATCATCTTCTGGTGTGTGCTCTCATTAAGGAGGTTGCTCATTCCTGCTCCATCACTCCATAACAAATTACTGCCATAAATTGTTCATGAGCTGCAGCCACAAGACACAACCGCCTGTGAGGAAGTGGATGTAGCGGCTCGGTAATCACCAGCCAAGTATTCTGGATCCCAAGAACGAGTATTTATAGAGAAATCCTAGCAGATACAGCAACGGATATAGGTCACCATGTTGGACACCAATTTACTTCATATCATAATAATAATTTCCTAGGAGTGTTGCAGAGTATGGTGCTACTATTTAAAGGGAACCCATCAGCATGAACATGCTCTCCAAACTGCAGGTATCATCTTCTGCAGCGCTTACAAGACAGGGAATAAAAACAAGACAACGGTTATAAGAAGTAATCAATTAATGGAAACAGTAGGGGTGAGGGTCCTGCTCCAACGAGCTTACATACTACAAATAATGGAGTGATACAGAAGGTAAAGGGGCTGGAGGTGTGCACGGCATGGCGAGGTGGAGAGCGAGGGATGCTATACACACAGAAAATGGTCAGATCGTATAGTGGCTGAGTCAGTATGACTGCAGGGGGAGGTTGGTTGCTGATAGCAGGGATTGCAGTCGGTAGGTCAGGGAGCATGTTATCAGGCGGAGTACAGAGGGTTTGGTTTAGAGGATATAGTGTGCCTCCCTGAAGAGGTGCGTTTTCGGGGCACGCCTAAAGTTGTGTGTGTCAGGGATTGCGCAGATAGTTTTCGGTAGCACGTTCTAGAGGACTGGTGCTGCTCTGGAGAAGTCTTGTAGATGAGAAGGAGAGGTTCGAGTTAAAGGAGCGCTTAATGTGATTTCGTTAGTTGAGTGGAGGGCGCGGGCTGGGTAGTGGATTGAGATGAGGGATGCAATAAATTGCGGCGCAGTGCTATTGAAAACTTTGTGGATGAGGGTAGTGAGTTTGAATTTAATTCTGTATTTGACGGGCAGCCAGCGCAGTGACCGGCACAGGGCAGAGGCGTTTGAGTAGCAGCTGGACAGGAAGATGAGCCTGGCTGCTGCATTTAGAATGGATTGGAGGAGGGGAGGCCGATCAGCAATGAGTTGCAATAATAGAGTCGAGAGTGGATGAGAGCAACAGTGAGCGTTTTTAGCGTGTTGACAGTGAGGAAATTGCAGATTCTTGAGATGTTCTTGAGGTGCAGCTGACATGTTCGGGCAAGAGATTCGATGTAGGGGGTAAAGGAGAGATAAGAGTTGAATATGACCCCAAGGCAACGGGCATGCTGTCTGGGAGTTATGATGGTGCCACACACTGAGATGGAAATGTCAGGATGAGGTCGGTTAGTGGAGGGTGGAAACACCAGTAGGTCAGTTTTTGAGAGGTTCAGTTTTAGGTAGAGAGAAGGCATAGTGTTAGAGACAGCGGACAGTCGGTGGTGTTCTGGAGGAATGTTGCTGTGATGTCACGGGAGGAAGTGTATAACTGGGGTCGTCAGCATAAAGATGGTACTGAAAGCCAAATCTCCTGATGGTTTGTCCAATTGGGGCTGTGAAGATGGAAAAGAGAAGGTAGGCCGAGCCCTGGGGGACCTCACCAGGAAGCAAAGGAGGAGGGGAGGTAGAGCCAGCAAAGAAGACGGTCAGATAGGTAGAAGGAGGACCAGGAGAGAGCAGTGTCCTTTAGGCCGATGGAGTGAGGCATATTGAGAAAGAGTTTGTGCTCACCAGTCTCAAATGCTGCAGAGAGATCGAGGAGGATCAGTAGGGAGTAGTTACCCTTCGATTTATCCATCAGGAGGTCGTTGAAACACTTTTGTAAGGGCGGTTTCTATGGAGTGTAGGAGTGGAAGTCGGACTGTAGGGGGTCAAGAAGAGAGTTCTCTGAGAGATAGCTTATAAGGCGGGAGTAAACCAGGCGTTCTAATAGTTTGGAGATGAAGGAGAGATTTGAGATGGGTCGGTAGTTGACAGCATCAGTTGAGTCAAGAGTCGGTTTCTTCAGATTGATATATAGTTTTATGGGGACAAACTCAGTATAACTCGTATTTTATTCATTTCTATTGCTCAATATGCTCAGCTCCTCCTGCTCTAGAACATGATGCCTGCAGTTTGGACAGCATGTTCACGCTAATGGGTTCCTTTTAAATAATGAGTAATAGAAAACATTACTGTCTGCTCACATTACAGCATCATTGCTTCCATATATTAAGGAGTCATGACTGCTTTGCTGGATCTATTGGTAAAAAGAGCTCAGAAGGTTCCCACAGTTGTCCTAACATTTATCACTCTTGTGTTCCCACACAGGAATGATCATTCCTCAGTGAATGGAGGAGTAGCGGGTTGGAGATCTCTTCCGGCTGCCCACCACCATTCCCAGTAAACAGGCAGTCACTCATAGATAAATGACTGCCTGCTTACACGGGCCAATCGCCATTTGGTTCTGAGACCTGGATGAACTGAACGACGAATGATAAGCGAACAAATTAGCGATTGTCGTTCAGTTGCTGCGAGCGTTTACACTGAATGATTGTTCTTCAGATTCCTGCGATCCAGCGAGAACCTGAATGATCATTCAGTGTTAGAGATGAGCGAGCGTACTCGCTAAGGCAAACTACTCGAGCAAGTAGTGTCTTATGCGAGTACCTGCCCGCTCGTCTCAAAAGATTCCGGTGCCGGTGGGGGGGGGGGGGAGTGAGAGAGAGAGATCTCCCCTGCGTTCCTCCCCGCTCTCCTTTGCCGCGCCCCGCCGGCACCCAAATCTTTTGGGACGTGTTAAAGAGCCCTTCATGCCACTGCACCTTCAATCAGCAGATCGGTGGGGGCATAAGAGTCGGATATCCACCAATCTGATATCCGTAGAATTAGCCATCAATGTTAAAGTTTGGAAAAACTCCTTAAATGATATCATATAAGGTATCAAAAATGATCAAAGCCCAAAAATCACAGTTTCTATTTTCTAATCCATATAAGAAAAATTGTAACAGTGATCTGATTGGTTGCCGTGCACAATATGGCCGCCTTTCGTCTGCACTTGTAACGCACATTTTTTTAGCATTTTATGTACTGTAGTCAGTATGGTTTAATCTCTAATACTCCCTGTATAAGGTTTTAAATGTCAAAATTTCCATAGTGCCGTCATCTGACTGTAAGGTGTCCATCCAATCACACATCCAATCCAATTACATATGAAATATCTTACAGGAAATTACAGAAAATCCTGCAAATTATTCCATGCATTAGCACATTGCTCAGTTGCCACAAATCTGCAGCTACTTAGCATATTAAAAAATATATGATCCGTCTTGATTTCCAGCATGGAAGAGTAATACAAGGCGAGCTTTCAGCCCGGCCGGATGACATCTATATAACTGAATACATTTGTTATTCCACTTCATCTCCTTAATGAACAATAACTCATCTGCATTATTGGAGCGGTTGGGTAATTGCAGCTGTTGACCCAAGCAAGCTGCCCCAATAACAGAAATCATGCTGCAAGAGAGGGATCACATAGTAGCAGTGCGGCAGACCTGCAGAATGCTTCATCTCTCTACTATGTTGTTACCAGATATTACATTTAGGTCACCGGACAATGAACATTGTGAGCTGTAGATCGCCGAGTGCGAATAATGGGATATCCTTACATCAGATCACTATACAGAATATATAGTCCAGTTTCTTTGAAAAAAAACAAGTAAATGTTGCCCTTTTGCATGCAAAGGCAGCAATAAAGATGTAGCAGCATGAGTTTGTCATATGGTCTAATGAATTTACATAGGACTGCAGGTTATTGCAGTGCATGCAAAATGCAGTCCCCAAAAATGAAATGACAAATTTAAAAGAAAACATAAAGAAGTTGTGACTTTTGGTGAATGGACATGGGATGAAAAGGAGTCATATGCTGAATGTTCATATAGTAACATAGGAAATTAGCCATAACACGGAATGGAGCAGCATACCGCCAGTGATAGACCGGCCGATGGCCGCAACAGTAGGCCCAGTCCCCAGGAGACAGAGGAGACCAGCGCCGGTCTTGCCAGTGCAGGTCTGAAGAATGCAGCGACTGCAACAGAGGCTACTCTCCTCTGGCCAGAGCCACGGCCATGGGAGGGGAGCGCCAGATAATGAAGCCCTCTGGCCAGTGCTGCTTTTACGGTTTGGCAACAAGGAAAATGGCCCAGGTTTTCTTACAGTATCTGAGTCTCCCACTAGCACAAATTTGTTTTAAAGCTCTGACTGAAGCCTACATGTCTGTGATAACACATCACGACCCCTGAAGACGCAGGTTCAGCATATCGAGATAGCTCATAATATGGTCACAGAGAAATGCCAGCTCAGACAGAAACTCTTCATTCCAGAGCTCTGCTGTGGCTTTCCCTTTGCTTTCTAGAAATTGACAGATTTGCTCATGCAGCTTAAAACATCTATTCAGGACTTTTCCTCCGCTTCACCATCTCAGCTCTGTGTGATACGGCACATCTGCGTATTCCGAACAACCCTCCTCCAGAAAACACTGGTGGTGATTCAAACCTTGTTTAGCTCTTATAAGGTTAACTACTTGTGTTATGGTGCTGATAACAGTACTGGTGCATCTTGTCTCCACCTGAAGAAGAAAGTGTAGAGACATGGGTTGGCCGCGTTGAGTTATAGGGAAGGAGGCAGGTTATGCACCCAACAGTGTATTTGCTTCTCCCCACACACAGTCATAACCCTAAACCAAACAGTAACCCTAACCCACAGTCATAACCCAAACCTTAACCTTTGCCGCCCACTCCTCCCGGCTGTTAAATTGTGAGGTGCCGCATGTCTTACCTCATAACGGACGTCTTCCTTTCCCCGCAGACAGCATGTCAGGCAGCGGCTGTTATTTGTCGGAGGTGCCACTGCAGAGGCCCCCGTGCCATCATTTCATCTCCCGCCTCCTGTCGCTCACCCCACTGATCTCCCTTGTCCCATCGCTGTTCCTGTGCTGTCAGTCTCCCTGGCGCTGTACTCCGGTCCTCTTCCAGTGCGGCTTAACAGGGGCCCGCTCTCACATGCCTGAATGAATGTACGTCCCGCCGCTTGTGAAGGCAGCATCACTGTCCACTGCAGAAAGAGAAGCACGGGATCAGCTCTGGTCCCCCACTGTCAGTCTTCTCAGCTGGCGGCGTCCCTTCGCCGCTGGAATCAGTCATTGCTGCTGTCCCTTGCTGTCACTCTCGGGGCTTAACACGGAACCTGCAGGACCTGACATGCCTGTGTATGGGGAGCAGCAGCCAATCCACTGCTGGGGCATCACCTGCTCCTTCCCTGTCACTGAGCCAGCCCAACCCATTTCTCCACCCCTAGTTCCAGTGGAGACAAGATGCACCAGTACTGATGCTAACATGTTCCATCTTCATGGCTTTGCCACACAACGATTCCAGATGTATGATGAAGTGATAAACAGTTCATTCACCTGCACATCTTCCCGCATCTTCTCCCGAAACCTGGCCACCAATCCAGTCTTTTGACTACACATTGCTGGAGCACCATCTGTCATTAGTCCCACAAGTTTATTCAAGGTAGTCGGAGATGAGTTACACATTTGGAAACCTCTTCAAAGTTTCTTTTGCTGTGGTTGTGCCATGCATTGATTTGAATTCCAAAAGTTACTCTGTAATGCACAGACTTGAGCCCACTCTACGAATGAAAAAGGGACATCCGGGCAGCATCAGATGTGTCGCTGCTCTCATCCACAGCAAGGGAGAATGCAATGTAATCTTTTCCCTTTTCCATCAGCTTGTCATGTACATTTGTGCCAATATCACACGGGACATCAGCTACTGGGTTTATGTTTAAAAATGCTTGCCTTTTATCTGGAGACACAACGTCGCAAACTTTGATCCTGCACTGTTTGACAAACTCTGCCTCATTAAAAGGACAGGATGATTTTGCAATCACTGCTGCCACAATAAAACTAGTCTTTACAGCAGCCTCACTTTGTGATATGGCTTTTGTGAACATAGTGAAACCAAACTTCTTTTCAGCTCCTCTACTTTCTGGCGCTTTTGTGCCATGTCCAGGTCCTTGTAGTTGTCATGGTGTTTCATTTCATAGTTCATCCTTATGTTATATTCTTACAGCTATGATGGCTCCGCACACAAGACAAACAGGTCTGTCCTTTATGTTTGTGAATAGATATTCTGCTTCCAACTTTTCTAAAAAGCTTCGGCTTACCACCTTTCGTTTGCCCATTTTTTTGGGGGGGGGGTGAACTTATGTGACTGGTAGCATGAAAGAATGAAGCACTAGTGAATGTCATCAGAGTAAGGGGCGCTTGTGGGTACTGGTTGTTATGCAACGTACCAGCAGAGCGTTGTGGCATTTGTAGTATTAGGCCTCCCCCCCGCAAGTACAGTACGATATCTCACGGGCCAAATATAACTACACTATATATATATATTATACACAGCTGCTAAGCCCCACTACCCATACTCTAGGGTTCCAGGTTTGTATCTCAGCACGCAATATATTACACAGGTCATACTTTGTGATGTAGAGGCATATTTGTAAAGGGTACATTATTGAGCTCCAGCACATACCAGCCACCATAGCTCGCATACATTGGAATGATTTTTCATGTGCTTCATTGAGTCATGCTCGTTGCATGGTAAATACAGCTAAAGCCCAATTATCCTGGAGATCATGGATTGCTGTGATGTATGAGTCTTTAATATACACTCAAGCAGCAGATGCTTCTGGAACAGTTCCAGCTTGACTTGAGGGTCCACTAAGGAGAAGTTTGCCAGATACATCACCAATCTAACTACATAATAACTGTGTTATATAATGCACATGTACATTACACTAGACAAATGCAATGCAGATAACATGATCTTGTCTGATACATAAGAACCTCTGTGGAACTTTGTACCCGCTTACTGTGCAGTAGATCACAATTTCTATAGGTCCATATATGCAGACTTGCCCTGTGGTTGGCATCACTCTCTCCAATGTCACTGCACATGCGTCTAGTCCTGGCTGTGAGCAAGAACTGAAAAGGTCAGTCATTCAGTAAAGGGTAGGGCTTTGAAACACTGAGTACTGTACACCTAATGCGCTGAAACACAAGACAGTACATCGGGGAGCCAGCGCTTGGAACGGGGGAAGTCAATGGAAGCTGTCCGTCCCGCGGCCCTTCCACAATCATCATTGAGGAAAGGCCACAGGATTCACGTCATCGTCTAGCGGTGGCACAGTCACATCTGTACTGCGTATGTGTGCCGGCTGGCACATCCGCAGTACAGAAGGAAAAGCATCTGGACAGGTACGCAGGACTTACCGGCCGGGCACTGAGTCGGAT
This sequence comes from Eleutherodactylus coqui, assembly GCF_035609145.1. NCBI lineage: Eukaryota > Metazoa > Chordata > Amphibia > Anura > Eleutherodactylidae > Eleutherodactylus > Eleutherodactylus coqui. Next base: position 467,841,475 of record NC_089837.1, on the reverse strand, counting down.
CCCACAGGCGGAATCCAACTCAGTTGTGTGCATTCGGCCTAACTGTGATAGGAGCACCTGTGTCCCCCTCCAGGCAGTTTCTGTAGTAGATCTATGTAACAGCATCACACAAAGTGAGAAACTGACTAGAAAAAGAATCCATAACCTCAAGTAGATCTGAGCTGGTCAGAACTGAGATCACATGACCATCTGAGGAGAAAGAAGACAGAATTTTAGATAGAAAGGAACAACTAACCAAAGTAACACAAGCTCACTTATAAATTCTAGGGGGATAGCTACTAGAGATGAGCGAGCGTACTCGGTAAAGCACTACTCGCTCGAGTAATTGGCTTTATCCGAGTATCGCTGTGCTCGTCCCTGAAGATTCGGGTGCCGCTGCGGCTGACAGGTGAGTCGCAGCGGGGAGCAGGGGAGAGCGGGCGGGAGAGAGGGAGAGAAAGATCTTACCTCCGTTCCTCCCCGCTCTCCCCTGCAGCTCCCCGCTCCGTGCCGGCACCCGAATCTTCAGGGACGAGCACAGCGATACTCGGATAAAGCAAATTACTCGAGCGAGTAGTGCTTTTCCGAGTACGCTCGCTCATCTCTAATAGCTACATAATGAATAAAAAATAACTAAAATCCCCAAAGTGGCCCTTTAACCCATTTTTTAAATTTTGTATCAAAATCCACATATTTAGCTTTGCTGATTTTGGTGAGGAAACCAGCTGCATCCTGCAGAACGATTCTGTCCCGTGTGAAAAGTCCCTAAAGAACCTTTACTGCATTTACTATTCTTCTGCTCCACAGTAATGTACTGTATATTAGAGATACGTATATATGTGCACATCCAAGCCTGTCACTCGCAGAAGATCGGAGTATTTTCAAAGCATTGTAAAGCTTCGTATACATGGGCATATTTATGGCTTTGTGCAGTAGCTGTATGCTTAGAGTTGATGAAAAGCTTTGGGAGAAGCTTTCCTGATCCCATAAGCGGGGGCTTAATCCTACCTTTGCTACAATATGGTGTATGTGTACTGTATGAGCCCTAATTTACCACGGTATCTAAACTCCGTAAATCCTTGCAATGGGAAAGCCATACCAACCCCCCAAATGCCTCTCCTCATATAAAAATCTGCAAGAAGTGCTACAGCCGTTGCATGTACATTGAATTGTAGCATAATTGGCAGAAAGTCTCTGTGATTTGATAGAAATGCATGGTGTAAAAAAAAAAAAAAATAGTTGCAAAAAAAGTGGTGCGACATACGTGTGTACAGTCATGGACTTAAAGGGGTTGTCTAGGCTCCTTTTCACCTGTCCAGTGGATGTTGTCATCAGAGGAAGGAAGTGGGGACACAGGCTTCACTCCCACTGAAATCAATGGGAGCCTTGCGCTGTTATTCCACTTCCTGCTCCTGTTACTGACATCCTGTCCTGGGCAGGAAATTAAGTAGCAGCGCAGCACTTCCATTCCATTGATTTCAATCGGAGTAAAGCCGCTCCCCCAACTCCCCCCCCTGTCCACTGATGACAACATCCGGTCCGCTGCATTGGACAGCAGACCGGACGATCAGCTGATGGATAGGGGTCCCAAGCGATGGACCACCATCCTTCAACTACTGATGGCCAATCCACAGGATATGTCATCAGTTAAATCAATCCCAGACAACCCCTTTAAAAAATAGTTTTAAATCAGAAGTTACCATTTCATTATCAGTACTTCTACTTCATTAGAACCTCATGTGCAGTAGAGTGTTAAGGCAGCAGAAATGCAGTCCTAAGCTCTCACTCACGACCTCAAGGTTGCAGGTTCAATCCCCGCCTGGTTCAGGTAGCCGGCTCAAGCTTGACTCATCCTATCGAGGTCGGTAAAATGAGTACCCAGCTTGGTGGGGGAAGTAAATAAATTACTTGAAAGCGCTGCTGAATAAGTTGGCGCTGTACAATTAAACTTTTTTTAAATTTACTTATCTATTGTCAGCCATTATATACATATCAGCTCCTTCTATATGTGAGCCACAGTTGACATAATTACATGATATTGGTTCTGTAAGTTTAAAAGACGGCTACAATAGAACTTCCTATGTCCTTTCGCCGGGGTCTTTTCCCTTAGTGGTGAGAAATATGCCAACTAAACTGAAACTGCAAATACGGGGATATAAACAAGCCCTGCCATCCATCCAGAAATGCTGAGTATACAGGAAGCTCATCCCAGGCAAACATTGTGAAAGACTATGAAAGGAAAGGAAAGTCGCTACAAATATAGAAACTATGGAACTATGTTACAAAATGATTGCGCACTTCCTCCTTATGTCAATAAGCCTATTATCTTACACTTTTCTTGCAAACATTCCTGAAAGTGAATCCTAGAGTAGTTGTAGAAGTCCAGGATCCACAAACAGAGCAGTTTTGATAGGGCCGCCCTTCCCCCCTTCTCTGTCAATGCTCACAGGCCGTTTGTGAGTAGAACCAGGACTAGTAACTCTACATCCAGTCCGACAAGTCCGCTTTTAACCCTCTGTAATAGGCAGCCCAATGAGAAGAGATTGAAAAGCCTGCTTGACGATTACCAGGTCAAGCGCTCATTACAGGAGTTTGCAGAATTAAACCTTTTCCTTGTGTTTATTTTGCCCTGAAATGTCTTTCATCGCTATAATCACTTCTATAACATATTAAACCGCTGCACACTTTCACGATGAGGGTGATAAAGTAACAACCGTGTCAGCTCTCGTAATGGAGGAGGTCAGGCGGAAAAAAAGAACGCTTTAGAAAAACTTTAGAAAAACTCACACAGCTTTATGTATGTGCATAACTTCCTTCTAGTCTGTAAGCTCTTGCCAGCACAGCCCTCACCCCTATTGTTCAAGGTTTTTTTCAGGCAGCATTGGCCATCAGTGCCGGGCTGCATCGGGGTCGAAGCGGAAGCCCATGCGCCGACTCTGTGTAGTGGCCGGCACTTATAATTGCAGGCACATCTCCCGTTGATTTCAATGAGAGCTGAGCCTGCAATTACGAGCGCCGGCCACTACACAGAGTCGGAGCATCGGCTTCCGCTTCAACACCAATGCAGCCCGGCACTGACAGCCAACGCTGCATGGAAGACCCCTTTCAAGATGCATATTAGTTTGTTTCTGTATGTTATGACCTGTTTCGTACATGTTTCCCCCAATTTGTACAGTGCTGCAGAAATTGTTGGTGCTACATAAACATTATTAGTAGTAGTAGTAACTTTGAAAAAAGTAACTAAAACTGTAAAAAAAAGTAACCAGTTTAGAGAAATGATACATATTTAGTAATTTTATTTCATTGTAGCATGTAGTAGATAAACAACAAAACATACATGTCTAAACCCACACAAGCATTTTACATTCACGTAATGCAAATGTGGTTTTCCATGGATACAGATCTTAGAAAAAATTAAAAATGAAGTAAAAGGCAGGTCAAACGATCCCTTTTCAGTGTGAAGGTGGCGAAGTGCATGGAGCACCACTACCAGCTTGGCCCAACTATGCGTAAAGAACTTCCACTAATACCAGGTAGGTTTACTGAGAATGTCACATTTTCCCAAGATTACCCTACAGACCCTTCTGAAGACAGATGTTGAAGTCTAAGGGCCCATGCACACAAAGTCATGCATTTATTTGGTGTGTATGCTTTTAAAAAAATTTGCACGTATGCAAAAAAAAGATGACATACCAACATAAAAAACGCATGCAATACACGCAGTGAACTCAGGCTGATCTCATTTGCATATGCCTGTTTGAATGAGCCCTAAAATTCATCCTCAATAACTAAAATAAGGCCCCATGTACACAGCTGTATTACAGGTCCCGTGGGAGAATAGTGTGCTTTACAGAGACACCATATGGACTCTGTGTATGGCCATACAGGGTCCAAGTAGCATACCGCCACATAGGGTCCTTGCACATGTTAGAGCGCCAAATGTAAAAATCATGTAAAAGTCTGCAAAATCTCCCATGACGGCAATGCCAGATTTTCAGTCTCCCGAATTAGGACTGACTGGGCACCATACGTATTTTATCACTACTGACACTTAAACAATAAACAAGACGTCAAATGCATTCTGCAAGCTACATAGCCGTAAACAGACTGTCAATGTACTTTAAGGCTGGAATAAAACAGATTCCGATCTGTTCAACTGGTTGTTCTATGGAATTAAAGTTTCTTCTATGAACATTTCACAATGCGCCTCTACTGCAAACAATGCACGGATGGAGCCAAGCAATGCCTTGCAGAACAATTGATAGAAAGCTTCACACTGTGTATGGGATTTGCAGCGCAGCAGTTACAAAAATCCCTCTGATGCCTATGTCAAGCACGAGCATGTCACTGAAAGCTGAACTTTGTGTCACATGCTGACACGGAGAGGTGCCATACCCCCGAGACAGCACTTCGCAACCTCATGTAATACAAAGCTGAGCAACATGGCATTAACTGTATACTCCGCTCCAGGTTTCCGAGGGGGAGGGAGGCTAGATGAAGAGTTTTTACCCGCTGATGTGGAAAAATGAAAAGAAAATGAGGCTGGACTGCTGCTTTCAGATGCTGTCTCAGGTTATTTTTAACGCTGCGGTGAATGCGTGGATTCACAATAACAGCGCAGAAAACAAAAAAGCCTCATTAACTGTCATTACCGAAAGCACTGAGTGGTGGAAATATGCACATTCAAAGACAACTTTTACCAAAAGCTTAACTATTGTCCTATCCCACGACGCTTGGTTTAATACTGCCGGTAAACTTCACTATCATCATTGGAAGAAGTTCAGAAACTATATCGTTTCTTTGTTTAAGAACATTTGTTACAAAATCACCAGTAAACGCAACTATCAGAAATAAGAGGAGCCACCAAAATACTGTGTCTACCGCTTTTACGGGCAAGGATCACATCAGGTCTTGATGTGATTGTTCTCAGTAAGACAAACCAAGTAATCTTGTAAATAGGATACCTTTTAATGGCTAACAAAAATGCATGATGTTATAGCGAGCTTTCGAACCTACTTTGGGTTCTTCCTCGGGTTTAACCTAAGTAGGTTTGAAAGCTTGCATTAACATTATGTATTTTTGTTAGCCATTAAAAGGTATCATATCTACAAGATTACATGGTTTCTCTTGCTGAGAACAATCACATTTTGCTCTACTGGCTAATACAGGACCAAACTTCTTTTTTTTTTTACCTAATCAGGTCTTGACTCATGGATTATGCAACACTAGTGTATCAACTAATGTAGTTATTATTAAAACTTTCAATGGAAAATACATTTTGACATGATTTATGCTGATTTGAAAAGGGGCCCCTGAAGTGTGGAGGTGGCCGCTGGCAGAGGATCTACTGGGGGCCTGCAAAGACTACTAGCGCTACCATATGCTGGGCAGATGAGTCGAGGCACCATCATGCCGACACTAGTGGTAGCATAGGCAGTACGGTGGAGTCTTTCATCAAAAGCCATCCAGGACCTGTGGCACCATTTTGCCGGATTCAAACTAGAACCTGGCTGGCATGATAGACCCATTTGCAGAGCTGGCACCACACTGATATGGGTTTTCTGCGGGGCAGTTAAGACACATAAGCACACATATTAGTTGCATTAAAAACAGTCCTTTATTTAGAGCGAATTTATAACAATGGTCATTTTCAAAATCACAGCCTCCAGTAACTGAAGGTGGATGACACAGCAGCGGTTAGACGCATAGCAGCAGCAACCCCTGGGTCTATGTAGAAGCACAATCTTGGCTCCGTTCTCAAACTCAGAGGGGATTCCCCAGGGATAGGCTGACCTACGTACTAGGACATGACTCGGTGTTGTGCCAGAGAGCCTGGTTCAGTATCCCAGTTGGCACCAATTCCTTCTTTGCTGCAGACTCTTCGCTGCTGTTCAATGTTCTATCTACACATACCTTTTTATATCCCATCCAACCGCAGCCAATCAGCATATCATATCAAAGTTATAACAAAACATTTGTTCTCTAACCATTAGAGAGCAGACAACATTTGCAAATAACTCAATATCACATGGTCAAATATGGCTCGTTACCTCATCGCCAATAAACAATAAGGCACACCAGGTAACCCCCTACACATCTAACATATCATCAACCTTGAAATATACTTGTATTAAAAAAAGAAAATATATAGTTTTACCACTGGAAATGAAAAAAGTGCCGTTTACTAGGGGTCTCCCTTCCAGAACTTTTGCAGTTTACTGCCTGTTGTTAGGCATTTAGCTTCTCTAGTAACAGGGATATAGCTACTACATACAATGGAGGCCTGGGAACTCACATGCTGATTGGAGCAGGGCTATGCAAGGCAACATTGGAAGTGTGGGAGAGGAAATTCTGGCCAGTACAATACTGGCAGAATAGCTGGGAGAAAAAGTCTCTGCCCGTACAGTACTGGCATAATGGCTGGCCTAGTACACCCCACCTATAAGTGGATTGCAAACAGAAGGGCAGCAGAAAAATAGGAAAACCTACATGAAGACTGAATGTAAACAGCGGCAAAGCAGCTGCCAACAAAGATCTGGGCTGCTTGGGAAAAATTTTGGAAAAATCATGTATGCTTTCAGTTGGGAAGTCATCCAGTTTTCCCGGAAGATTTTGGAATGTCAAGTCAGGCAAATTAGCCTAGGTATATGTAGCAGAAGAACTCAACTATATGTGTACACAGATGTTTCTCTTTGCAACTGCAATAAGAATAAAATCTCTACTGCAAGGTATATTTTTTAAGCATCTGTGCTTTCAATATATTTGGTGCTGAAGATCCCTCTTGGCATATGGAAAGCTGAGAACTTTCCCAGTACGTACACGGATATTACACCACCAATGTGGTATCAAATTAGCCATACATAGGAACAATGAATCAAGAACTGCATCACTGGCCAAGGGTGAGTTCACACACACAACGGGACTGCTGGGGAATTTTGGCTGCAGAATGCAAACTGAAATTCCACAGTGATGTACAGTACAATGTAAAGGAATGCGATTTTAACAAACCCCATTCACTTGGAGTGGAAAAAGTCCATAGCATGCTCCATTTATTCCGGAAACGCCGCAGATTTCCATCACAATAGAATGAGTGAATTCCATTTTGAAAAACTACACCAAAATCTGCGTCAAAATCCACACGCGGACTTTAGTGCAAATTTAGTCGCCATGCGTGAAAATGTACCATATGTAGTCAGAGTCTCCATTGAGGAGTCTGAGAAAGGTAAATATTTATTATTTAATTAATACTCAATGAATACAGAACTAAATACAAAGAGTTTCTGCAGAACTCTAGATAATCTATATTGGTGCCTCCAAATCGTTATTTTTGCGGTATGCGGCATAGAAACAAATAAGAAAATAGAGAAACATTTCTGTAATCGCCTGCAATCTCAGCTCCAGGGACAACTGGAACAGATTTAGAGATAATAGGCCACGTGGAACAGGAAGGCAGGAATGACGCACGAAGAATAGGGAAGTTTGTCTACTAAGTGCGATATACAACACAGGAACACAAGATAGGGAACTGAACGATGGCTGTCCTGATTCATAAATTGGTGGACTACTATTTTATTCCATGTGACGGTAGAGAAAACTGTTATTATAAATGCTGATACTGTAGGAGTACATGCGGGTAATACCAGCCTAAGGCTGGCTGCACACGACTGAGTTTGAATTGCAGAATCTGCAGCGTTTCGCACCAATTCAAACCAATGGAGCATCCGCAGTACAGTCATTGCGATTTTCCGCTCACGGAGGAAAAAAAAAAAAAAATCGCAGCATGCTCTATTTTCCTGCGGGCTCCGCACGGACGGCTTCCATTGAAGTCAATGGAAGCCGTCCGACACACAGCCCCTCTGCAATTGACATTGCAGAAAGGTTGCGGGATCCGTGTCATTGCCTAGCGAAGGCACCAGAACATCTGCACTGTGCATGTGCAACCATCGGTAGTATAAAAGGCCTCTTGCACATAACAAGAAATGACAGGTATGCAAGGTTACGGGCCGTGCACAGGGTCGGATTCTGGTGCGGGATCCGGAATCCGACCCGGTCGTGTGCAGCCGGCCTAAAGTATCAGTAGTAGTACACATATAGGTAGCAAAACAGTAACAAGTATATACTGTAACATATAGTATAGTGTACTATATATCCTATCAGGTAATTTTAAATTGAAAGACGCCCTCTTGTTTAAGATCCTCATCTCTTAGGCTTCTTTCACATAGATTATTGTTGTCAGGACCTTCAGAGAGAGGTCACATGACTTCGTTCACTCACTTTTAGTGCCATGGACTGACAGGACATCAGCTGCACTCTGGCTGGCTGAAGAACTCTGCATATAAAAGTTAGGTCCTGTCCCCAGGCTCTGGGACTCAACAGTTTTGAGAGGAGAGAGTGACCTGCAGCTGGACTTTGTGCGGGAGAGCCTCGAGGGAATGACACTACAACTCCAGAATCAGAAGGGACATGTGCTGGTGCGAGCGGACAGTGTATACTGTAGGTGCACTGTATATGGACACAAGCTGGTTCTGCAGGCAGAGTGCACAGCAGAAAGAGACCTAGAGAGTAGAACCCTGGGTCGTTGGCAGTGTAAAAACCGAAACAACCGCTGTGGAGACTAATCATAAGGTCATCCAGTTACCTAATTTCTACAGTGCCTGGTCATGAGTAAAAACTTTTTGCCATACCTCAAACTTTTGGATAGAGCGTTACCCATAAAGGGCCATGTACAGTTTGAACTATTGTACCTGCATGCTAGTGTGAGGATAAGGACTATCCCCAAGGACATGACATATACCTGTTAAGAGATAGGAAGCTAGTGTATACACAGTATCTACCAGGAACTGCTTAAAGTGTCATCAGAAATTGTTGACCATCAGTGACTGATCATTTGACGGTGTGCACCTATCATTCAGGTACCTGTTCTTTAAGGGTCTATTTGATATGCATATCCCATTATTTTAGTGATCGGAAACTGTTCACATTGCGTATAATTGTATGAGTAGAAGTTATTCTTGATATTGCTTTATTATCCAACCTTCAGTAAAGTATCGTTTTTGTTATAGCCTTTCCATAATTGCCATCATATTCCACAGCTATTACACTGCGTCTGAGATGGGCGTTCAAAGTTTAGGGTGATAGGATTCCTGACAGATGTGTTTAATGGATGCCGCTGTCATCTATAAGTTGCCAATGCAAAAAAAATGCATACTACATGGTATACTTTTTTAACTGAATGCCTCACCATGGAACAATAGTAAAACAATGGCACCCCTAATAGATACCACCCAAATGAAGGCCAAATTCTCCTTCATGGGGTGATTGGCAATCTATGAATCCATTTACTGTATGCACCAACAAACGCAATGTGAAGAGAGCCTTAGCCAAGTATAGTAGCTACAATGGGCATCTCTAGAGGATCGGGCCTGTCCCGCATTACATAGGTGCATTCAGTTGAATAGTCATTAGATAATACTTCGTTTCTCCTGTGGTGGCGCTACAAGAAAAGAAAAATAGCCCTTTTTGTCAGGCCTAATCATAGATAACAGCTTATAACTGGTGGACCTAGTAGGGGAACAATTTGTGATGACCTTAGGCCTCATGTCCATGGGCGGATCAGACTCCGCATGCGGATTTACACAGCGGGAGACCTGCGGAAACCATCTGGAGATTGCAGATGTAATGGTTTTTCGCGGATGCGCTGCGGATGATCTATGAGGAAAAAAATCCACAACCCCACCTCCCAGCCGTTACCCCACCTCCATAATCGATTTTAGCCTTCAAATCCGTAGTGCATCCGCAATTGTATTTGCGGATGCACTGCGGATCGTCCGCAACCATTGACTTCCATTGTGCCCGTCCGCACGGAATCCGCACTGAAAAGGAGCATACTGTGATTTGTTTCCAAATCAAATCAGCATGCTTAAATTCAGTTATGGGTGCCAATGCTTCCCTATGGGCACCTTGAATTGTGGACCTTCCACGTGGGTAAAATCCGTCCCTGGACATTGAACCTTATTGTTAAAAGACCCTTCTAACAAGTAGGAATTGTTCAAGGCAGTGAATCTCTTTAAGGACGGCAGACATTCTCCATTGTACTTAAATCTATCTTCCACACATCGCTATCATGTTCTCTGAGTCCTTTTTTAATTACGGTAACTTCATTTCTAAATATGTTTCTACATCTGGAACAGGAAGAAGACAAATCGTGCTCATTAGTTTTTACTATCTGAAGTCTAAAGTTAAGAACACTCATACGTTCCCGTAATTTTGCGTTCTGGGTTTGTCCCTCAGGACCGGCTGCCTGTAATGTGTTCTTGTAACATACACTTCCTCCGAGAAGAGCTCAGATGACACATCAGCCTGGCCTAGGAGCTCGCTTCCAGGGTGAATAAGGGTCTGTTCACATGGGGCAGATATGTAGTGCTAAACTCTGCGGCATTTCTGCAAAAGTCACACCATTGGTGCAGATTTTAACTCAGTAGATACAGCGCCCCACTCACCTACGAAGTCTCCACGCTGTCAGTGCGCCCCGGAACCTGGCGGCCTCCAGTGAGCATCGAACCGCTGGTCAGGTGATGCAGAAGTAGCCTTAAAGTTATTCTATATGACTTGGTTAACTCCTTCATGTCACACATACGGCTATTTACGTCCTAACTGCACATACCCTATGGAGTTAGGATATCTATAGCCGTCCATCGCATATGCTGTGCATGCAGCGGGCTCCAAACACTACAGGTATCAGTTGCGTCTGACAGCCAACACCTGCCTGCAAAACCGCGGCTGTTAACCTTTAAATGCCTTTGTCCGCTCTGACAGTGGCATTTAAATGTCCCAATCCATCAAGATTTAAATGTCCTGAATGGTCCCGCTGTGATAAGATCGTGAAGGTGCCATCTAGGTGTCATGGCAGCCTAGGGGCTTTTGTCAGTCACATATTTATCTCTAGAAATTAAGCATTTTTTTTATTAAAGTTGAAGTGAGCAGAAGGAAAAGATAACTGAACAAACTTTATTGGATTGGTTGCTCTGCTTAATGGCAGTTTTACACCTAAATGTAATGTTTGGAAGCCACCAGGTTCTAATTCACGTACAATATATAGAGATTCTGGTAACATAAGCCAGAGTGACGGCACTTCAACATTTCAGAACTATTATATTGCTATATTTAATTTTGGGTTTTACATTTTTGCTATTAAACTAACATTAAAGGGGTTGTGCTACTGGAAAGGGAATAACTTTATAATTGATGGGGGTTTGACCTCCACTGATCCAGCAAATGGGGGTCCTGAAGGTCCCTCATGAATAGAGCAGAGGTTATGCATACATCCCGCCACTCCATTCATATATGTAGAGGGGTAGCCCCTCTACACTCTGTGTTGCCTTACTGGTTTTCTTGCCCACTAAGAGGAATTAGTGGGTGTACCACACCACCTAGTGGCCAGTCATATTTCAACATGCTTAAGCTGTGTAATTGTTGCTTTAGTGTAGTGCTGGCTCATTGGTACCGGCAGAGTCACATGACAGCAGAACATAGCCACGTGATATGCATCCCTCCTACAGGTAGCAGTGCAGTTTCAGAAGTGAGAGAGACCAGACAATTGCTGGTTGGAGAAGTACTCCAGAAAGGCCCTAAGGGTTGCAATTGTGAGGAGCTGCAGCAAAACAAGCCTGTTGCCTGTTCCCCATCTGTTGAGGGGGTGAGCTACACACTCTGGCTGTCCTAGTTGGTGAGACCTGTACTGCTGCTCCACGGGTCCGTCCCTCCACTTCTAGAATTGAATGGCTGAGCCTGTGTGTCTTGTTTAACAATAATGTTTCGTTCAAGCATAATGTTGCGCTCCAAGATATCGCTAGTTGAGTACCAGTGCTTCCTACAGCATGGCATACTGCTTAATTCATGAGCCCCCCATGCAAACCAGTTGGAAATATCATTTGGAGTGTTGAATTGCTAAGTACAAACATTCGGAAATCCATGGCACTCACATTGAAATGAATGGAGCAGATCTACTCAATTCATGTGCAGACCTTTACAATTTTCTGGAATCCGTGGAACACCCCCACCGATCATAATGTTATCTCTATCCGGTTGATAAGGGATGACCATATAACTTGGCACAACCCTTAATAACCCGTAATAAATGTAAAGAATAAGAAGTGGTCATATCGGTCATCAATCAGCATTCTGTGTTCCGGCTCTATTATGGGATTATGTCCAGTGATGGAAACAAGCAGCATCAGACAGACACGACTGGTTTTAATGGGGTCCATCCAACTTCCATTGCCCCCTCAATCATCTCCGAAATGTAGCAGTGGAGCATTCTGCACTGTTTCATCCAGGATTTTGATGCCCATCTGCGACGGAGGCAACGCCTTTCACGCAGAAGTGAGCCTAGATCATTCCTAAAATTCACTGTTCATCCATAAAAGGTAGGTCCCAGCCATATGGATATCAACAAATAACCAACTGCTTATCTTGTGGGGAAATACTGTTGTAAATGGGTCTAAGGGCTCTATCAGACGAGCGATTGTGCAAATGTGCACACTTCGGCGCAATGTATTTGCATTATAAACAAGTTTGATTTGCGAGTGTGTGTGCATTGTACATTTTGTGCATGTAGGACCTGCTCATATGTGTGCACCCCCCCCCCTCCTCCTTCTCCGACCTGATTTAAAAGGCTATTTAGCCTAATGAGCTCCAGATGTGTTCTTTTCCCCGTGGTTTTGTGCTGTATTCTGCACATCCCTTTGCGTATTGCATGCCTATTTGTGCACTCCCCATAGACTCCTATGGGGCTCTTTGGTGCACAAATGCCCACAAAATAGAGCATTTTTTATTTTATTGCGTGCACAACAAATCCTTGCGCAAAAAAAAAAGGAAATGTGAATTAGCCCATTGAAATCAATGGGTTTTATTCTCTGCAAATATAAGTCCGTGTGAAGGAGCCAAAAGAGTTGAGAGAGATGGATATCCAAGTACAGCGGCAGCATCGGCAGAGGCAGAGGTGTTGGCAGCTCTGCTGTCTGCATTGACAGGGTACTACATAAAACAGCACGCTCTATCTTTTCAATGGGACAGTAAAACACATGGAATGGCATGTGAGGTTTTCCACCGAACACAATGGGAAACACTAGCCAATCCTCCGGCATGGCTGAATGTGTTTAGGTAGCCTAAAAGAGAGACATGTTACAAGCAAAGCTGGGCAGAGGAATTTGGATCAAAAGTATGGATTGTTCAACTGAAATCAAGACACTTGGGAGATCCTTTTAGGGATGTACTTTTTAGGGAAGACGCCTCTATCATATGAGAAAACACCATTCTTATAAATGGCACATGCATCATTGGGGACCATGCTACAGATTTTGCATTGGGGCCCCTTACATTTAGCCTCTGCCTAATCTTTTAGCAATGTCCCCAGATGCTAGTATGTTAGGCTGAATGAAGATAATGTCCGTCTAGTTCAGCCTGTTTTAGCCCCCTTGTTGATCCAGAGGAAGGCAATAGTGTTGCATTGATGGGCTTCTTAAGAGAGTCCCAGCAATCCAGAGGAAAGTTGGGGCTCAATGCTGAACTTTTGCCCCACGAGCCTTTAGCTACACCTCTGTATATTGCCCTCCTGCATTAAAACCCATTAACATTCTTATTATTATCCTTTATCTCTATACATGGTATACAAAATGCATGCATCATGTCAACCCTGCCACATTATGGGTTGGAAAGAAACCGGGACATCAGGTAGGCATCCATGCCAACATATTTAAATTATGCATAAGCAGTTGTACCCTACATGAACATTGATGTAAGATTGAGTATCCCTGAATCATAATTTTCCTTATACACCATCATACAGCCACATTAAAGGTAATTAATACAGCCGCAACAACAAGACCTTCTATAGAGGATGCAGAGGATGGGTGGCACCCAGGCACAGGAGGCCTCTCTTCTCCATATAAGGAGCCCAGTACCATAAATAAAGCATTATAGTTGGGGGCCCTGTTACAGGTTTTGAATTGGGGCCCAGGAGCTTCTCTGCGTAAAGAGAAGTTGGGGGGCCCCAAGATAAACTTTTGCACCCAGGCCCATGAGCCTTTAGCTACGCCCCTGCACACATGTGTATATATATACTCTGTATTGTGCATTTTTTTACCTGCTTTCTTCATATGTGTGTTTATGACCTGCTTGTGCATGAGAAGTGCTGTTAATACGCACTCAAAAAAACCAAAAACACAACCATGGCCAGATTTGCCGGAAATACAGAATGAGTCAGTCCGTGAAAACGCAGCATATTTGCGGACCGAAAACTGCAGACGGCCGTGTGAATGAGCCCTGGCTGAACCAATCATAGGACCTTATTGAACTCTATGATACTCTACAGTAGGCTCAGTTCTGTAGTGCCCAGGATTGACAACATCCGCAAATTCCTGGACAGTCCGTAAAAAGTTGACACTTTTTTGCATGTCCATGTTTTAGAAATTTGATGCGTCCATGTTTTTTTCTGAAACCGGAGAAACTTGTGCAGACTATTGTGACTGTAAGGGCGGATTCACATGGCCGTAGGCACAACTTTATTCGGCAGTACGGAGCGTAGTTGCGCCTGAATGAGGGAGAATCCAGGCGTGTATACTGCACGCGTAATACGCAGTAATCTTACGCTCATGTGAGCCTGGCCTAATTCTCAGCACTTTTCAGTTCACAATGAATGCATCTAATGTGTTCCTATCAGAATTATGGGCTGCAATCCAATACCGCCAGCAATTTTTAGGAACTATGAGGGTACCTTCACACAAGTGGAATATTTACGCAATTTGCACCACAAGACGCGGCTTAATCCACATCCCCATGAAAAGCCGCGTGTCTATCTGCAGATTTTGATGCGGACTTGCCAGCAGAATTATTTTCACTTCCGCAATAAAATCTGCTGCAGATATTGGTGCAGAATTTTTCAGTGTTTTGTGGTGCATATTGCAGAGATATTGATGTGAAAGAGTCCTGATAGCTTAACCCTTTCCAATCCACTGTCTGACGCCTGAAGACATTCTGATTGAAGGCTGTACAGCTCCGATGTGGGAAGACGTCCAGCAGGGTATTCTTACTGTATATTACTGGCCGCTCTGTTGTCGGGGGCCTCTCCAGCATGTCCCATACTGCAGTACTGGCTCTAGCCAGCAGGCGGCTACATTGTATAATGGCAGAAAGAGAAAGCCCCCTAGGAAACCCTGAATCCAAAATTGGATTGCAAAGGGTTAAGAGCTTAAACAGATGGGCGTATGCGCTAATACGCTTGCCGTACTATGGGGCGTATTAGCGGCTGAACCAATTTTTCACTATACAAACTCTGTGATATTGCGCGCGAGTTTGAAAAAAAAAAAGCGTAAAGATAGGTTAGAAAAACTCCGTGCAAGAAAGATAGGGCAAGTTCTATCTTCTCTCGCGCGTACTATTAACGTGCGAGAATCCCGATAGTGAAAACGAGACCATTGAAAGCAATGATTTCATTTTGTCCCGTGATTTTCCCTGCCCACAAAACGGGACAAGATCCCGCCAATCCGTTTAACCCTAAGTTGTCCAGAAAGAAAAAAAAAAAGTAATCAAGTTGACCACTGGCAGTGCTGCGTGGCGTCCGGATGTTGTGGCCATAATACAAACTTTTAAATGGCATTAAACTATTTCTCTTTACAGTCATAACGGTTTCATATTTTTGCAAGCTTTGCAGAAAACAAGTGAAAGAAATCATTTCCAGTATTTCATCTATGTGACAGTGATGGAAGACGTATAAAGCGCTAATTCAGACATTTCTAAAGCAATGTCACCTTTTTGTAGAACACGTATTTAGATGCTGATGACAGATCTTTTAAAACTTGTTCCAACTGTCATAAATGACAAAATCTTTATCCTCAACTTTAGGTCTTTAGTTTCTTCTAGACAATAGGGTCGTGGCAAGAAAAAAAACAAACACGCTCTGGTTAAGAGGATGGTACCACATTAGAAATGAATTTGCACATGACTTTCCACTCCGTAACATGCAAGTTAACCGGAGTTAATTTATCCATCTGCAGCATACTTTATGTTATATGGGTTGTATAGCGGAGGGTTTGCGGTATAGGCTCATGCATAATATAGATGGAAGGACAGCAAGCTGTGCCGTCTCAGGCTGTAATGGAAATGGAAACGATCACCCTGAGCCTTTCCCACATCAAATAATCCAGCAGGAGGTGTGGAATCTGCGTAATCTCAGTGACACAGCGCCGCAGAATTCCAATAGGACCTTCCGAACAGGAGTTGGTATAAATAGATTTTACCATGTGTGCAATAATTGGAGACTTAATACGAAACACAAGATCTCCCAGTGGAATAAAGAGACGTCTTCCAGATCCCAATGTGTAATGTGATGAAATTATATTGGTTTTTCTTCACGTAGAAGAACATATTCTAGAACATCAGCATTGTCAAGCCTGAAAAACTTTTTTTTACTTCTCTTGTGTTGCAGTTTGATGGTGTCTGCACACGGGACATAAAGGGTTAAGTCCGACCTAAACCAGCTACCATTTATGTCATATACACCAAGATAAATATTATACACTGAAGCTGTGAACGACATTTACGGAATGTAACCCTATGGAATCTGGTTTCCTAATGTTTAATATAGGAAGTATTGTACAATGACGTATGCAGAGATTTAAAAAGGCACCACGTGAGCGATCATTCGACTCTGCTTAGGATAGATGGAGTCTACTGAGATGTAGGAATGGGTGAGCTCATGTCAATCCACAAGGATGGCAAGATAGTGGGTTTACACGGGCGTAGAAGCACCCGGCCCAATAATTACCACTCTTGTGCTTTACACAGAAGCCATAGTCGTACTTTGAATGGGTTGGAGATCGTTACGGCCGCCCGCCTCCGTTCACTGCAAACAGGCAGTTGTTCATAGTTGAATGACTGCCTGTTCACACGGGCCGATAGTCATTTGGTTCTTAGTTCAGCTAAGTGACAAGTGAGTGATTTGTTACCCAATGCCCTGCTTGTACATGGGACTATCATTCAAAGTAACTGGTTCCAGCTATGATTTGGCAATAATTGCCCCATGTAACGGTACCTAAAGACACTACATTGCGCACACAGGCAACAACTCAATAACCGGTTACCCTCCAAACACTACTTACCAGAGAACTGTAATATTAGCCTTATTATCCCAACCCAGGGGCGTAACTATAGAGGGTGCAGGGGATGCGGTTGCACCCGGGCCCAGGAGCCTCAGGGGGCCCATAAGGCCTCTCTCCTCCATATAGGGAGCCCAGTACTATGAGTAAAGCATTATAGTTAGGGGCCCTGTTACAGGTTTTGCATTGGGGCCCAGAAGCTTCAAGTTATGCCTCTGTTCAGCATAGTTTAGGTATGGGTACGGGTACAGATACAGATAGAGGGGGGCCCCAGCTCACCTTTTACCTCAGGGCCCCTGAGCCGTTAGTTACGCCCCTGTCCCAACCCCATACTCAACGTCTTAACCTATACTAAACACATGGTCCTAAGGCCACATTGCGGACATTTGCCCACAAATCCGTGGTGTGTTTGTCATGTTTGAAAGTGACCTAAATTCCATTCACCTACTACTAATATAGTGCGCATAAACAGAAGTCAAATATTTGCTATGAAGAAACAATACTCCTGGCTTAGTATTAGGCCAAATCCTATATGGATTTATTCGCCAATGTCACATGAGCGTATTGGAACACGTCCATAATATGGATTCGTAATACGAAGAACATTGCAACCAAATGTCACCAGTATTTGCCTGTGGTTTGGGTTTTATTTTCTACACGGCAGATACAGATCTGTATTTGCGCAATAGAAAATAACACCAATAAATGCAAATATAGAAACAAAAACTGACAAAATATGCTGCGCTTTGAAAACACATCCGTGAATATATCCATTTAAGTAAATACATATATTCATGTTAGCTCCATATTACGGACTGCAAAGCACGAACCAAATGCAGCGTTAAAATACGTTTATCTGAAGGCGGCCTTACGTTATGTGTAAATCCCCCCCGATGAGGTTGGCCACTTCCATATTTGTAATCCGTATTTGGGCCATGTTTTGTGGACTGAAATATGGAGCTAAAACAAATCTATGAATTTACTTGCAAAAGCATATTTTTAAAAATGCACTATGCGCCATTTCTGTCTGTTTTAGATAAAGATAAAGCCCATCATAGTCTATAGAAAGTGATTAAAATATAGATGCATCCATATTTCATAAGTACTTGATCTTTATTTGCTTCCCTATCTGAATTCATTGGTGGTATTATCGATACGGATCTGTATTTGCCCAGTAGAAACTAAAACCGATGAAAGCACATAGAGAGGCGAATACAGATCAAATACGAATGCCATTCCATCAGTAACACATCCGTTTTATGGATCCATATCATGGACATGTATGAAACTGGCTTAAAACGGATATTTTCCCTTTGAGCAGAATGTGTTATCCCATCATCAGCAATACGTTCCTTTGAAACCATATAGAATTTAGCAGGTTCTATGTAAAACCTTATCGTATGATATATCTCACAACTCATGAAGAACATATTTGTGTGTCATAATGTTATAAATCAAACTTCATGTCTTAAGTAGTTTTACTGAATGTAATAATAGAAAATCCTATGCATGTGATGCAAGAACACGAATTACAACTTCTCTCAGCAAGTCCCGGTTCATACATGGGGATGGGGCTGATAGTGTTCTGGTACCGTAACAGCTAGCCCCATTCAGCACGGAAGTAGCTACTAGCCTGCAGTGGAAAGCATTGTGCCCGAATGAGCGAAGCACACCGTCCGCTGACCATAACTCATATAGTAAATAAATGCAAATTCTTTATTATAGTATGCGATCTATAGGGCGGACCAGCCGGAACACAACTAACCAATCTAAAAAGTGATCAAACCAAATTATATTGAAGCAAATAATCAATAGTAACATTACAAAAGAGAAATAAATCTGTTGCAAAAAGAGGGGAAATAATCAGAACCCCCAATAAAAATATAAAAGTAACAGCAAATATGTAAAAAAGTGCATTGCAGAACCACAATGTAGCTTGTATATGTGCATATGTAGCAACTAATGTGTATATGTGTATAGCTAGTAACGTGTATGTGTGTAGCTAATATATATATATACACGTACAGCTGGTGTGTGTGTGTATGTGTGTGTGTGTGTGTATATACATACATATATATATATATATATATATATATATATATATATATAAAACATATGTGTGTGTTTACAGCTAGTAATGTGTGTATGTCTGAAAAGTTACATTTTTTGATCATAATTGCCACTGGCTGTACAGTGTGCAACATGACGCCGCTCCTCGTAACTATTGCCAACCCCTCATTCACAAAAATCATACATATATGTTCCCAGTCCAGCCTACGATATAATTGCAGCCCCTACATTTCCATTGGACACATAATGCTAAGAGGAGGTTTATATGTTCACGATGTAGAATAAAGATGAAAACCTTCTAGGGATGAATACATGGCTGAAACTTTGTATACTTTGCATAAAAATAAAAAATAAATAATGGAATATATGCAAACATGTAAGGTAATCAGTTACAAATGTACACATCAGCACAGAAACGAAAAGCTGAAAATCCAGTTTTTGTTAATTCTTGAAAATCCCAGGGCTTGCACAATTGCTATCATGCCTATTGACCTCTGTGGTAGGATTGTGTGGCAAGGCATTGCTAGCCCCATTGGCAACAAAAGGTTTGAAAGCAGATCATGCTGATGCAGGACAGCTGCTGCTTCCACATTAAAGCAACAGGGAACATCCAACCCTTAAAAAGACCATTTATGTATCCAGATAGAAGCGGCTCCTTACCTCCTGGTTCTGAGAACATGCTCCTTCAAAAGTGCTGCTTAGTAATCCACACTGTGCAAAGCCAAGGGAACCAAAGCGAAGCGGTGTGTGGGACTCACCATTACTGTGACAATGTGTGTGAGAGAGGGAGAGTGTGACAGCAGGCTGCTGGACTGCAATCACTAGGGCATCCCCCTGCCTCCCCTCCCCCTACCACATCCCTCCAGCTTTTGACTCCTTCCAAAACTATATTAGCCAGCAGGGGAGAAAAAGTGACCAATCATGCATTCATTGCTCCTCTCTCTATCCCTACCCTACAGTATGGTCTTCGGCATCCTTCTTGGTATCCTAAGGGTTGCACATGGGAAGAAGAATGTATCTGGAGGGTCCTATTGAGCACTGATTTAAGGGAAAGGAACAGCAGGGCTTAGAGAGAGTGTTAGGAAAGAATAGGAGGGAGGCTAAATCCGCCTCTTGGAGCATGCACAAGTTGCAGTGTGATTTTTTTTTTTTAGCTGTGTGACATCAGAAACACTAAAAATCTTGGGGTGTTTTACAGATAGAAGTCTAACCAAGGCCAAATTGCTACAATGTTGCAAACAAGAACTTCATGGAGTTAATTGAAATAAGGCCACATAGGGTTCAGATGTGAATGACATCCAATAACTGCTGGAATTTGGAAAGTATATACTGTGCATATATATATATATACGCTTATTGCTAGAATGTATAGACATGATGATAAAGCAGGGTAGCTGCAATGGCTTTGGAGTTACAGACAGCGGCTGTTTATCCGAACTTGTACGAGAGCAGCAGGGAATTCATAATTCCCACAGCCCTGTGAGTTTCTCCGATTTGTAAATGGATAATATGCAATAAGTAATATAATATATATTGTAAGTCATATATAATAAAGAAATGCTTTGGTGAATCTCCATAGTATAGTTAGGTCACACTATAGAATAGCTGGTTGCAGGACAAGGTAGAACGCCCCCACCCCCCCACTCTTAAGTTGCTGAAATTCAGCATAATAGCTGTCAGATGGACAATCATTCCAAAATTCTTTCCACAACTATTTAAAACCACTTAAGCAACATTGTATGGAAGCCAGAGGTCTAGAACACCTAGGGCTCTATTCACATCTGCTCCATCAATGGGAGTAGGGAAATGGATTCTCTGCAGAGAACGGATTCATTGTATGACAGAACTGATAGGTATAGATTGGACCCCATTGACCATAATAATGTCTTTCCCGAAAAACTGTAGCATTTGCAGTAAGATATTGTCCACACACTGTAGAAAAAATCCACACGAAATTGACATGCGGTGTGGAATTGAAATCTGCAGCATGTCAATTACAGCACCGGATAAGCTGCGGATTTCAAACAATAGACTTCAATGGAGAAGCTAAAATCCACAGTACATCTGGAAAAATAGCTTCAGATTTGGTGCGGATTTTCCACAGCCCCATATTGTTACGGTACTAGTGGGGTGCCTAGGTACGCACGGCTCCCTGATCTTCACCCATGCCACTGTCCCTTCCTGGAGATAGCCCTGATGGTGGACACGTCCAGGCCGCCAACTCTGACCCTATGCTTCCTAAGGGAGGACAGGCAGGGACCACCGTACCTATGCAAGAGACTACTACCCACTAGCACCGACAGGAAAGGCAGATGACAAAACCAACACGAACAGTACAAACAGGGCAGAGGCAGATGGTAAGGCCCTTGCTGATAACAGAGAGGTCCAGCGGACAAGCTGACAGAAGCAGGATACAAACAGAGGCAGATTGGAAAACCCTGAACAATGAACACAAAGTACAAGACACTGAAAACACCACAAAGTACAAGACACTCAAAACTGAACACAAAGTAGCAGGGCCAGATTACCAGCAGGTGAGAGCAGCAGGACTACTCAGCAGACTGGCTAGCAAACAGAAGACTGAACAGAACAAGGTGTGATGGCAAAATTAACTATGAGCTGACAGGCGTAACACATATAGCGCATAGTATTAAGGCAGCAGAAATGCAGTCCTAAGCTCTCGCTCACAACCAGAAGGTTGTGGGTTCAATCTGTGCTTGGTTCAGGTAGCCGGCTCAAGGCTGACACAGCCTTTCATCCTTCCGAAGTTGGTATAATGAGTACCCAGCTTGCTGGGGGGTAAAGATGACTGGGGAAAGCAATGGCAAGCCACCCAGCAAAAACTGTCAAGAAAATGGCACAATGTGACGTCATCCTAGGAGTCAGTGATGACTCAGTACTTGCACTTTACCTGTAAGTAGGTAATGTACTGCAAATCTGCACAGTGCGAATATAGTCTAAAGGTACCAGGGATAAACTGTACGATCAAAACTGCAAAATGCATTTATGTGAATGGGAATTAATAAATGTAATTTATAGTTAACATCTATCATGTATGGGGCTGAAGAACATCATTTATTTTTAAGAGTTTCATGGTACTCAATGGATGTTATTGGATATGGTACTAGTTAGTCTACCGGGAACATAAGTGATATAGATGTAAGGAAATCAAACCATTTAGAGTACATACATGTTATATGTGTCGTATTACACCCCGTTACAGCTAACTATAAGTGGGATTTGAGCAGCATTGTGAGCCATGGAAGCAGCAATATCAGTAAGAGTCTCATTCTGGTGTAACTGATGGCCTCTTTGGGACCAGCTATACTATGTAATCAATCACAAAGCACGGTAGTTAGGGTTGCTAAGCACTGAGTATATAGGGGGATAATATGCCCCCTACTCTTAAGTGTATTAATTGCTTACACACAATTCATTGTCTACTTATACTTTGTGTTTTGCGTAAATGCTCAGTGAAACTGCACTTCTAAAACTTACAAAGAAAGTTTTGCTTATTCTCATATTTGTATTATATCATTCATTTACTGTACATTATGTCAATGAACAATATAATACAAGTATGAAAATAAGCAAAATATATGACTATGGATATATAATATCCATGGTTATATTGTTTTGGACTGGTGCAGCAGATATTATCTACACACTGCACAACACAATAATAAAAAATATTATGTATATCATGTTATTAATTTGCAAAATACTAACAAATATCCTGAAACTAGAGCGGTATGATGCAGAACAGTCGACCCCTGTGTAGTGGCCGGCACTTGTAACTGCAGGTTCAGCTGTTATTTATTTTAATGAGAACCCAGCTTGCAGTTACAAGCTCTGGCCACTGCACGGGTCGGAGCATCCGCTTCTGCTTTGACCCCTGTGTATTGCAGCACTGACAGCCGTCACCGATCAGCTGATCAGCTGGGAACCTGAGGATATGTCATCAAAGGTATTTGCCTGGAAAACCACTTTAAGCCAATCAATAGATGGTATGATTAGTAAATCTGCCCCAACAGTGTCTGACACAAATTAGCTCATTTATCATATTACACATTTCAATTATTGGACTTGGGATATTTCGTTTTGTTCCAGTTTTACTAGTTCATTTGCATTCTTGGACAGAAAAGTCATAAAACTTAGAAGTTAGGCTGCATTCAGACAAACGTATATCGGCTCAGTTTTCACGCCGAGCCGATATACGTTGTCCTCGTGTCCAGGGAAGGGAGGATGGAAGAGCCAGGAGAAGGAACTGAGCTCCCGCCCCCTCTCTGCCTCCTCTGCGCCCCTCTGCACTATTTGCAATGGGGAGAGGCGGGCCGGAGGCGGGACTAAGTTTTGAGAATTAGTCCCGCCCCGGCCCGCCTCTCCCCATTGCAAATAGTGCAGAGGGGTGGAGAGGAGGCACAGAGGGCGCGGGAGCTCAGTTCCTGCTCCTGGCTCTTCCACCACCCCCCCCCCCGCACACGAGGACAACGTATATCGGCTCGGCGTGAAAACCGAGCCGATATACGTTCGTCTGAATGCACCCTTACCTAGGGATTAACTATTTCGAAAATTAATGACCTATCCTCAAGAATAGCCATCAATAGTTAATCCGCCGCTTGGGATCCCTGGTGATCAGCTAATCGCCCGGCCCGCTGTCCGTGCAGCGGGACCGGACACCATCATCAGGGATGGGAGCATAAGTACCATAGCCAGCTTCACTCCGATTGAAATCAATGGGAGATGAAGCCTCCTATTATACTTCCGGTGTTGGAGGTAGAAGTGCCAGAAGTGTAATAGAGCTAGCTATTAGATATATAATATATCGCTCGTTATTTAATGTAACTATGCCCTTGTTATAGAGCTTTTCTAATCTTAGGAGTTAATTCTCATGAACACTATCAGCTATAGTCTAACCCTTAACCATATTTTCTGCTCAAGGTGACATTAATTGACCCTATATAACACTAAGGTAATAATCATAAAGCAATAAATAAAATGAAATGAATACGGAGAAGAAAAGACAGAATGTCAATAAAAAGTACACATTTTCTGAGTGATAAGCTGTACCTATTACTATATCTACAAATGATTTTCCATTCGCATGCACTTCTATGAATGTCTCCAGTAATGAACGATGCTGCAGAGCACAGGTGTGATTTTAATATTCCCTTTAATTTTGCCCATTGTTGGGCTGCAGTGTTATTGCCTTCATGGATGGAGGCACATGAAACCCATTGTTTAGCTCTCCAGTGTTAGCAGAGTCCTAATGTATTCTGCCTATTCAGGAATCCAGTGGACGGTACCCCTGCAGCTACTTTCCAAAACTGGACATGTTTTGTTAGGAGGGGCTGTGCTGGGCGCTGGGTGAAATAACATTGGAGGAGGGGTGGCAGCAAGAGGCAAAGCTGCAAAAAATGAGAGTAACCCTACACCACTGTCCAAGAGCTGCCTTATGCTGTAGGCAAAATGAGCTCCTTGGCTTTCTAATTTGGTTACCAACAGGGCCCTACCACTCAATGATGCCTCTGAGAATTGTGGGACAATAGACCAAATTGAGGGGCTGTTTTACGAAAGAGCATTATTGGAGAAACACTTAACCATTTGGAGAGGTAGTTAAACGATGGACCAGACTGTGTGTAATACAAATGGATTTCGGATTATGGAAAAAAAACTTGCATTTTCAGTATTTAATCCACTTTAGCTTTAGGCACATACAATATTAAATATTGTACATAAGAATAAACTAATTAGACAAACATGGGATAGAGTTGGGTAACAAGGATTTCATGCTTAACTTGTCTTGTATTCCCTAGATAAGCTACTCCACCTCCAGGCAAATGCAATAGTAAATGAAGAAAATGATTAAAATATATATATTTTTTAAAATTGGAAAAAGTCGCTTCGATCCGGATTTCTGGATTGGACTATTTGTTATGTAATTTAAATAATACCAAAGAATTCTTGTAGCTCCTTCTACATGTATAATTTGCCCAAATTCTTCCTGTAGCCACAAACTCCAGTGGGAAATACATTGACACTACAGACATTCTATTAAGATATTAGAGTAGTTCTTGTGAGCATACAGTAGGTACTACCAAAAAAAAGCCTCTTCCTGTATACCGTACCTGCTTATTCACATAAAGCAAATAAGTAATCGCTTAGGCACCAGATGAAGAGAGGTGCCCATCTTGCATCCACTCTGGTATTAAAGAGGAAGTGTTGGAGATCTTTTTGTATTAGGACTTATTGATGTTTATAGCATCAGGACTGGGGTGATGTCACTACATCGGCCCCATCCCATGGTATCCTCACACCGATGCATGCTTACTATAATTTTGGCGTTGGACGGCAACATTGATACTCCTCCTCCTGTGTATGGGCAGATTGGTTGGCTGAGCGCTGGGGTAACCCAGCCAACCATTGGCATTAGTCTGTGCATACTTGTTCCGATTCCTCTTCACAAAAGACATCGGTTATTCATTTGGTCTGGTCTGACTCTGTGTCTGATCACACTATAGAAGATCTGATCTGTACTGTGACTCTCTGTCTGACTCCTTTCTGACTTCTGTCTGGCTCTTAGTCTAAGGGCTTAAACAAATGGGCATATACGCAGCTATGCTTGCCACTACAGAGAGTAGTTGCGCATGAATCACGGTTTTGGGGATTTGTTTAGTCCATTTAAACTCTGTGTTCTTGTTTCGAGTTTAAAAAAAAAACTGGGAAGATAGGTCCTGCCCTATCTATCTCTCATGTAAAATTAACTACGTGGGAGAAAGAAAGGGCAAGTCCTAACTTTTCTCGCCCGTACTATTAACGGGTGTGAATCCCGTTAGTGAAAACGAAACCATTGAAATCAATGGTTTTGTTTCGTCCCGTTATACGAGCGTGATTTTCACAGTCGCATAACGGGACAAAATCACGCCCATCCGTATAGGCCCTAAAGGTGTTTCTGCTACGTCAGTGGTTCCTGCTCCTATCCTGTGTCTCACTTAAAGATAAGTCTATTCACTATTTATTTATTTATCTGGGGTGTTTAACATCTGCACTAGTGGTTGTATATATTTTAGTGTCATCTCACCTCTGCCACTATTCCCTGACACCATCTAAGGAAAATCAGGGTCCCCCTAGGTTCCTGACGTGGGGTCACCCTCATCAGGGCGATCATCCCGCTTATAGATAGGGGTTTCTGTATCTCTGAGGTCAGGGTAAGTTTCCATTTATTCCCCATTTTGTATTCCTTATATACTTTTTATGTTGTCTGCGTTTGTAGAGGCATATATACTTTGTCCATATAGGACCCTATTGACATGTCCTGCGCAAACATGAAAGTAGAGATGACTATGTACATTTTCACCATATTGCGGGATGCATAGTATTGTGTGTGCTTCCATATATTGAGACATTTTGGTACCTGAAAACACTAATTTTAAAATTTGGTCAGACATTTGTCTTCCAGTGCTGCACATGAAAATTGTATATAGTGGATGGGCTTATTAAAAGGCATTAACACTATGTTCAGTAGTTATACAAAATACATCCTAAAGTTGGTTATGTGGATGAGGTCTCACTTGCTGAGGCTGAATTTACTGCTTGACAAAAGCGCAGCCAGAAAATGATTCATTATAGTGAGAAGAACTCACTAATCAATAATTCCAGCAGGAAACATTGGTTTTCATTGGAGTTTCTCTTTAATTAAAAAGATAATTACGCCCCCCCTTCACATTGTTTCCCTAACATAAATATATCCAGTATCTGCTCAACCATGTTTGATGGTTTGATTAACATGAAAGCATTCCCTCCCAAACATATTCCACCAAATATTGCATTGTTGTACTGTAACACTGCAAGCCGAATTATGGATACTGTCCAAAACCACAATACAGGATCCATATCATATGTAAACAATCGAAATGCCATGGCACCGACAGCACCATGAATTCCTGGTGTATGGACTGGTCTGGGGTGACATCAGCTGGCAGCCCTAGACCATGTGATATGCCAGGCGGCACATGCACAGTGTCATTCTGCGTTGGTCAACGGGGCCACTACATCTACCACTGGTGCCAGCACTGATAGCCTGAGTTTAAATGTTATGGTAGTTAAACTGGACCCTTAGATCAAGGGTTACTGGTTATATATCTAGTTTACTGGCAATTTGTGAATTTTCTGTCTCAAGTCCAAGAGATGCTGTATTCAGTATTCCAGATACAATTTGTTTAGGACTTTTAGTTA